>NC_057797.1:266382348-266400696 GCF_018294505.1 Triticum aestivum | reverse complement strand
GCCGGCGCGGTGGTGGCAGGGATCCGGCGAGCGGCGCGGGAGGAAGGAGAAGGACCCGGGTGGCGGCGGCTACGGGCCGCGGGGGCCGGCGCTGGGCCTGGCTGGCCCGCGCGGGTGGCGGCGCGGCGAAGTGGGGCGCTGCCACGTGGCGGCTCCCGGTTGGGGCGGCGGCGACGTCCGGCGCGGACGGATGTGTGCGACTGGCACGGGGATGATCTCTAGGGTTTTGGCGAGGGGGGATCCGAGATTTTCGAGGAGGACCTATTTATAGGCATAGAGGGAGCTAGGAGAGTCCAAATGAGGCGCGGTTTTCGGCCACGCGATCGTGATCGAACGCTCTAGATGATGGAGCAGAGTTAGGTGGGTTTTGGGCCAAATTGGAGGGGTGTTGGGCTGCAACACACACGAGGCCTTTTCGGTCCCTCGGTTAACCGTTGGAGTATCAAACGAAGTCCAAATGATACGAAACTTGACAGGCGGTCTACCGGTAGTAAACCAAGGCCGCTTGGCAAGTCTCGGTACAATCCGGAAATGTTTAATCTCCACACATGAAAGAAAGCTATAAATGACCACCGGAGGAGAACGAAGCACCGGAATGCAAAATGGACAACGGGGAAAATGCTCGATTGCATGAGACGAACACGTATGCAAATACAATGCACATGATGACATGATATGAGATGCATGACAATGACAACAACACACGGAGACAAAAACCCGAACCCAAGAAAATAAAATAACTTAACATCAGAAACGGCAAGAGTTGGAGTACAAATTGGGAAAGTTACATCAAGGGTGTTACAGCTTATTTCTAGCATTCGGTTACTTACGGCCCGTTACTGGCCTTTTCTGCTTGTGGGCCAAATTCAGCCCGTGGTTACAATCAGCCCATTTGCGGCCCGTTAATCCGTTGGGCCATTTTCATAGCGTCATCGAATATGGCCAATTAATGACGGCTTGTTATTGTCGGGCCATGAGCGGACAATTCCAAATCTAGCCCGTTTACGGCCCATAATGGGGTCTGTTATTGGCCCATGTTTGGCTGATCGATCATACGGCCTGTATAAGGCCCATTGATGCTACGACCCGTATAAAGCCCATTGATGCTACAGCCCGTAGAAGGACCATTGTTTCTTCGGCCCTTACAAGGCCCACTGTTTCTACGGCCCGTAGGATGCCCATGGTAACTACAGTAAATATGTAGCCCATGGTGATTGTGGCCTAGTTTTAAAAATAGGTTATTGCAGCCAAACCGCGGAAAAAGAACTGCACTGACTACAAGCAAACAAATAAACAAGACAACAAGGAAATAAATAAGCAAGCAACTTACGCTAGGCTATCATGGCTATTACACATATTACATCCACTAGGCATGAAAGTTCGCCACCAGTGCAAATATAGGGAACAAAGCAGCATATATATACACTGGTTGTTAAAGTTGGCGACCAGTGCCAATAAACGCTGCAGCAAAACAAGTCCAGAACTGAAACCACTTCAGAAGATCTCAAGAAACAATATCCTGGGTACCCATAATGCTGGCAAGATGCTTAGCAAGCTTATTAAATTTCTCTTGTTTGGCTCTTAAATCCTCCAGAGCTTGCTGTTGCACCAGAAAGTATGCATCTAAATTCTGCAGGGACTTCCCCAGTCCTTCAGCTTCCTGTCACAGCACATCTGATCGATGTCTTTCAACTTGAAGTTGAGACTCAAGAAGACAAACTGATTCAGGCAGTGAGTTCAAAGAGCTTGTGCCAGCAGTAGTGGCCAGTAAATTGAACACTACATCAAGACATGACTTTTGGGTTATCTCACTGTCGTCAAGATAGTTTTTATCAACTTTCTTGGAGACCAACAGGGATGTCTCACTATCTTGAACCTTATCTGCACTACTTCCTTTACCATTGCATAACGGGGTACCGTTCTTCAATATTTTGTCCATATTCTAAAAGAGAAACAAGCAGACACATCACAGGTTTACCATGTTGTATATGAAACTCATTTTGGTAAATCAGTTCAGTAGTAAAGTGGACAGGATAACAGCATGAAACAAACATATATCTATGTACCATTTGCCTAACAACCTATTACCCTTCCCTTGGGTCGCCCAACCCGAGGGTCATCTTTATTTTAACACCCCCCAGGCCAGTGCTTCTCTAAGTGTTGGTCCGAACTAGAGTCCTCTGCAGCACCACCTAGGGGGAACTTGAGGGCTGGTTTTAGTTGTACGGAGTGCTCATCCGGTGTTGCCCTGAGAACGAGATATGTGCAGCTCCTATCGGGATTGTTGGCACATTGGGCGGTCTTGCTGGTCTTGTTTTACCATTGTCGAAATGTCTTGTAACCGGGATTCCGAGACTGACCGGGTCTTTTCGGGAGAAGGAATATCCTTCATTGACCGTGAGAGCTTGTGATGGGGTAAGTTGGGACACCCCTGCAGGGTATAAACTTTTGAGAGCCGTGCCCGCGGTTATGTGGCAGATGGGAATTTGTTAATATCCGGTTGTAGAGAACTTGACACTTGACTTAATTAAAATGCATCATCTGTGTGTGTAGCGTTGATGGTCTCTTTCCGACGGAGTCCAAAAAGTGAACACGGTCTTGTGTTATGCTTGAACGTAAGTAGTTTCAGGATCACTTCTTGATCACTTCTAGCTTCTCGATCGTTGCGCTGCTTCTCTTCTCGCTCTCATTTGTGTATGTTAGCCACCATATTTGCTTAGTGCTTGCTGCAGCTCCACCTCATTACCTTATCCTACCCATAAGCTTAAATAGTCTTGATCTCGCGGGTGTGAGATTGCTGAGTCCTCGTGACTCACAGATACTTCCATACAATTGTAGGTGCCAATGATACCAGTGCAGGTGACGCAACCCAGCTCAAGTGGGAGATCGATGAAGATCTTGGTCGGTGTTATGTGTCTTCTCTGGATGATCAGTAGTGGTGCCCAATTGGGACTATCGGGGATCTAGCATTTGGGGTTGTCTTCTTTTATTTTGGTTCCGTAGTCGGACCTTGATTGTACTATGGTTGACGTATGTTTAACTTGTTATTTGTGTGAAGTGGTGATTGTAAGCCAGCTCTTTATCCCTTTCTTATTTAGTACATGGGATTGTGTGAAGAGTACCCCACTTGCGACTAAACCACCATGCGGCTATGCCTCTAAGTCGTGCCCCGACATGTGGGAGATATAGCCGCATTGTGGGTGTTACAAGAGGTTTATAGGCCAGTAGCAAATTTCCCTCAAGTGGATGACCTAAGGTTTATCAATCCGTGGGAGGCATAGGATGAAGATGGTCTCTCTCAAACAACCCTGCAGCCAAATAACAAAGATTCTCTTGTGTCCCCAACACACCCAATACAATGGTAAATTGTATAGGTGCACTAGTTCAGCAACGAGATGGTGATACAAGTGCAATATGGATGGTAGATATAGGTTTTTGTAATCTGAAAATATAAAAACAGCAAGGGAACTAATGATAAAAGTGAGCGAAAACGGTATTGCAATGCTGGGAAACAAGGTCTAGGGTTCATACTTTCATTAGTGCAAGTTATCTCAACAATAATAACATAATTGGGTCATATAACAATCCCTCAACATGCAACAAAGAGTCACTCCAAAGTCACTAATAGCGGAGAACAAACGAAGAGATTATTGTAGGGTACGAAACAACCTCAAAGTTATCCTTTCTTCTCGATGTATTCAAGAGTCCGTAGTAAAATAACACGAAGCTATTCTTTCCATTCGATCCATCCTAGAGTTCGTACTAGAATAACACCTTAAGACACTAATCAACCAAAACCCTAATGTCACCTAGATACTCCAATGTCACCTCAAGTATCCGTCTGATTATACGATATCCATCACACAATCTCAGATTCATCTATTCAACCAACACACAGAACTTCAAAGAGCACCCCAAAGTTTCTACCGAAGAGTCAAGATGAAAATGCGTGCCAACCCCTATGCATAAGTTCATGAGGTCACGAAACTCGCAAGTTCATCACCAAAACATACATCAACTGGATCACGTGAATATCCCATTGTCACCATAGATAAGCACATGCAAGATATACATCAAGTGTTCTCAAATCCTTAAAGACTCAATCCGATAAGATAACTTCAAAGGGAAAACTCAATCCATTACAAGAGAGTAGAGGGGGAGAAACATCATAAGATCCAACTATAATAGCAAAGCTCGTGTTACATCAAGATCGTGCCGAATCAAGAACACGAGAGTGAGAGAGAGAGAGAGACAGAGAGAGAGAGATCAAACACATAGCTACTGGTACATACCCTCAGCCCCGAGGGTGAACTACTCCCTCCTTGTCATGGAGAGCGCCGGGATGATGAAGATGGCCACCAGAGAGGGATTCCCCCCCTCCGGCAGGGTGCCGGAACGGGCCTAGATTGGTTTTCGGTGGCTAAAGAGGCTTGCGGCGGCGGAACTCCCGATCTAGGTTATGTTTTGGAAGTTTGGGTATATATAAGAGGTTTTGGTGTCGGGAACAAGTCAGGGGGGTCTCCGAGGTGGCCACGAGGTAGGGGGCGCGCCCCCACCCTCGTGGGTGCCTCGGGACTCTTCTGGCCCATCGCCGATACTCTGTGGGCTTCTTCTGGTCCAAAAATAATCTCCGTGCAATTTCAGGTCAATTGGACTCTGTTTGGTTTTCCTTTTCTGCGATACTCAAAAACAAGGAAAAACAGAAATTGGCACTGTGCTCTAGGTTAATAGATTAGTCCCAAAAATCATATAAAATAGCATATAAATGCATATAAAACATCCACGATTGATAATATAATAGCATGGAACAATCAAAAATTATAGATACGTTGGAGACGTATCAAGCATCCCCAAGCTTAATTCCTACTCGTCCTCGAGTAGGTAAATGATAAAAACATAATTTTTGATGTGGAATGCTACCTAACATATTTAACAATGTAATTTTCTTTATTGTGGCATGAATGTTCAGATCCATAAGATTCAAGACAAAAGTTTAATATTGACATAAAAATAATAATACTTCAGGCATACTTACTAAGCAATTATGTCTTCTCAAAATAACATGGCCAAAGAAAGCTTATCCCTACAAAATCATATAGTTTGGCTATGCTTTATTTTCATCACACAAAAATGCTCTCGTCATGCACAACCCTGATGACAAGCCAAGCAATTGTTTCATACTTTAGGAATCTCAAACTTTTTTCAACTTTCATGCAATACATGAGCGTGAGCCATTGACATAGCACTATGGGTGGAATAGAATGTGATGATGGGGGTTGTGTGGAGAAGACAATAAAAAGAAAGTCTCACATTGACGCAGCTAATCAACGGCCTATGGAGATGCCCATCAATTGATGTCAATGCGAGGAGTAGGGATTGCCATGCAACGGATGCACTAGAGCTATAAATGTGTGAAAGCTCAACAAAAGAAACTAAGTGGGTGTGCATCCAACTTGCTTGCTCACGAAGACCTAGGGCATTTGAGAAAGCCCATTGTTGGAATATACAAGCCAAGTTCTATAATGAAAAATTCCCACTAGTATATGAAAGTGACAAAATAAGAGACTCTCTATCATAAAGATCATGGTGCTACTTTGAAGCACAAGTGTGGAAAAAAGGATAGTAGCATTGTCCCTTTTATTTATTTTCTCCTTTTTGGGGACAATGCTCTATTAATGACGGTCATCACACTTCTATTTATTTACAACTCAGTGATTACAACTCGATACTAGAACAAAGTATGACTCTATATGAGTGCCTCCGGCGGTGTACCGGGATGGGCAATGAATCAAGAGTGACATGTATGATAAATTATGCATGGTGGCTTTGCCACAAATACGATGTCAACTACATGATCATGCAAGGCAATATGACAATGATGAAGTGTGTCATAATAAATGAAACAGTGGAAAGTTGCATGGCAATATATCTCGGAATGGCTATGGAAATGCCATAGTAGGTAGGTATGGTGGCTGTTTTGAGGAAGATATAAGGAGGTTTATGTGTGATAGAGCATATCATATCACGGGGGTTGGATACACGGGCGAAGTTTGCACCAACTCTCAAGGTGAGAAAGGGCAATGCACGGTACCGAAGAGGCGAGCAATGATGGAAAGGTGAGAGTGCGTATAATCCATGGACTCAACATTAGTCATAAAGAACTCACATACTATTGAAAAAATCTACAAGTCATCAAAAACCAAGCATTACGCGCATGCTCCTAGGGGGATAGATTGGTAGGAAAAGACCGTTGCTCGTCCCCGGCCGCCACTCATAAGGATGATAATCAAAGAACACCTCATGTTTCAAAATTTTCACATAACGGTCACCATACGTGCATGCTACGTGACTTGCAAACTTCAACACAAGTATTTCTCAAATTCACAACTACTCAACTAGCACGACTCTAATATTACCATCTTCATATCTCAAAACAATCATCAAGTATCAAACTTCTTGTAGTATTCAATGCACTTTTTATGAAAGTTTTTATCATATCCCTCTTGGATGCCCATCATATTAGGACTAATTTCATAACCAAAGCAAATTACCATGCTATTTAGGACTCTCAAAATAATATAAGTGAAGCATGAGAGTTCATCTATTTTCTTCAAAATAAAACCACCGCCGTGCTCTAAAAGGATATAAGTGAAGCACTAGAGCAAATGGCAAACTACTCCGAAAGATATAAGTGAAGATCAATGAGTAGTCGAATAATTATGCAACTATGTGAAGACTCTCTAATATTTAAGAATTTCAGATCTTGGTATTTTATTCAAAAAGCAAGCAAAATAAAATAAAATGACGCTCCAAGCAAAATACATATCATGTGGTGCATAAAAATATAGCTCCAAGTAAAGTTACTAATGAACGAAGACGAAAGAGGGGATGCCATCCGGGGCATCCCCAAGCTTAGGCTCTTGGTTGTACTTGAATATTACCTTGGGGTGCCTTGGGCATCCCCAATATTAGGCTCTTGCCACTAATTATTTCATAGTCCACTGAATCTTTACACAAAACTTGAAAACTTCACAACACAAAACTTAACAGAAAACTCGTAAGCTCCATTAGTATAAGAAAATAAATCACCACTTAGGTACTGTTTTGAACTCATTCTAAATTAATATTGGTGTAATATCTACTGTATTCCAACTTCTCTATGGTTCATACCCACCGATACTACTCATGGATTTATCAAAATAAGCAAACAACACATAGAAAACAGAATCTATCAAAAACAGAACAGTATGTAGTAATCTGTAGGTTTCGAATATTTTCGTAACTTCGAAAATCCTTAGAAATTAGGAAGTCCTAGGCAATTTGTTTATTAATCTACTACAGGTGGAATTGGTATTTTATCACTCTCTGGTAAAAAATTAAAATTATTCTCGTGAGCGCATACTTTCTGTTTTTTATAGCAAGATCAAATAACAATCACCCAAGAAGATCCTAAAGGCTTTACTTGGCACAAACACTAATTAAAACATAAAAAACACAATCATAACAGAGGATAGATGAGTTATTTATTACTAAACAGGTAAAAAAAGAAAAGAGCAAAAATAAAATGGGGTTGCCTCCCAACAAGCGCTATCGTTTAACACCCCTAGCTAGGCATGATGATTTCAATGATGCTCACATAAAAGATAAGAATTGAAACATAAAGAGAGCATCATGAAGAATATGACTAGCACATTTAAGTCTAACCCACTTACTATGCATGGGGATTTTGTGAGCAAACAACTTATGGGAACAAGAATCAACTAGCATAGGAAGACAAAACAAGCATAACTTCGAAACGTTAAGCACATAGAGAGGAAACTTGGTATTATTGCAATTCCTACTAGCATATATCCCTCCCTCATAATAATTTTCAGTAGCATCATGAATTAATTCAACAATATAAATATCACATAAAGCATTCTTTTCATGATCTACAAGCATATAATTTTTATTACCCTCCACATAAGCAAATTTCTTCTCATGAATAGTAGTGGGAGCAAACTCAACAAAATAACTATCATGTGAGGCATAATCCAATTGAAAGTTAAAATCATGATGACAAGTTTCATGGATATCATTATTCTTTATAGCATATGTGTCATCACAATAATCATCATAGCTAGGAGGGATGCTTTCATCATAATAAATTTGCTCATCAAAACTTGGGGGACAAAAAAATATCATCTTCATCAAACATAGCATCCCCAAGCTTGTGGCTTTGCATATCATTAGCATCATGGGTATTCAAAGAATTCATACTAACAACATTGAAATCATTCTCATCATCCAAAAATTTAGTGCCAAACATTTTAATACATTCTTTGTCTAACACCATGGCAAAATTATCTGAATCCTTATTTTCACAAAATACATTAAAAAGATGAAGCATATGAGGCAACCTTATTCCATTTTTTGTAGTTTTATTTTATAGACTAAACTAGTGATAAAACAAGAAACTAAAAGATTTGATTGCAATATCTAAAGATATACCTTCAAGCACTAACCTCCCCGGCAACGGCGCCAGAAAAGAGCTTGATGTCTACTACACAACCTTCTTCTTGTAGACATTGTTGGGCCTCCAAGTGCAGAGGTTTGTAGGATAGTAGCAAATTTCCCTCAAGTGGATGGCCTAAGGTTTATCAATCCGTGGGAGGCGTAGGATGAATATGGTCTCTCGCAAACAACCCTGCAACCAAATAACAAAGAGTCTCTTGTGTCCCCAACACACCCAATACAATGGTAAATTGTATAGGTGCACTAGTTCGACGAAGAGATGGTCATACAAGTGCAATATGGATGGTAGATATAGGTTTTTGTAATCTGAAAAATATAAAAACAGCAAGGTAACTAATGATAAAAGTGAGAGAAAATGGTATTGCAATGCTAGGAAACAAGGCCTAGGGTTCATACTTTCACTAGTGCATGTTCTCTCAACTATAATAACATAATTGGATCATATAACAATCCCTCAACATGCAACGTCACTCCAAAGTCACCAATAGCGGAGAACAAACAAAGAGATTATTGTAGGGTACGAAACCACCTCAAAGTTATCCTTTCTAATCGATCTATTCAAGAGTCCGTAGTAAAATAACACAAAGCTATTCTTTCCGTTCGATCTATGCTAGAGTTCGTACTAGAATAACACCTTAAGACGCAAATCAACCAAAACCATAATGTCACCTAGATACTCCAATGTCACCTCAAGTATTCATGGGTATGATTATACGATATGCATCACACAATCTCAGATTCATCTATTCAACCAACACAAAGAACATCAAAGAGTGCCCCAAAGTTTCCACCGGAGTGTCAAGACGAAAACGTGTGCCAACCCCTATGCATAAGTTCACGAGGTCACGGAACTCGCAAGTTGATCACCAAAACATACATCAACTGGATCACGTGAATATCCCATTATCACCACAGATAAGCACATGCAAGACATACATCAAGTGTTCTCAAATCCTTAAAGACTCACTCCTATAAGATAACTTCAAAGGGAAAACTCAATCCATTACAAGAGAGTAGAGGGGGAGGAACATCATAATATCCAACTATAATAGCAAAGCTCGCGATACATCAAGATCGTGCTAAACCAAGAACATGAGAGAGAGAGAGATCAAACACATAGCTACTGGTACATACCCTCAGCCTCGAGGGTGAACTACTCCCTCCCCGTCATGGAGAGCGCCGGGATGACGAAGATGGCCACCGGAGAGGGATCCCCCCCCTCCGTCAGGGTGCCGGAACGGGTCTAGATTGGTTTTCGGTGCCTGCAGAGGCTTGCGGCGGCGGAACTCCCGATCTAGGTTATGTTCTGGAAGTTTGGGTATATATAAGAGGTTTTGGCGCCGGGAACAAGTCAGGGGGGTCTCCGAGGCGGCCACAAGGTAGGGGGGCATGCCCAGGGTGGTAGGGCACACCCCCACCCTCGTGGGTGCCTTGGGACTCTTCTGGCCCATCTCCAATACTCCATCAGCTTCTTATGGTCCAAAAATACTCTCCGTGAAATTTCGGGTCAATTGGACTCCGTTTGGTTTTCCTTTTCTGCGATACTCAAAAACAAGGAAAAAACAGAAACTGGCACTGGGCTCTAGGTTAATATGTTAGTCCCAAAAATCATATAAAATAGCATATAAATGCATATAAAACATTCATGATTGATAATATAATAGCACGGAACAATAAAAAATTATAGATATGTTGGAGACGTATCAGAGAACAATTTAAACTTTGTGGCCAACACCAATACGCAGAATCATAATCAACGTCGCAAAGGAAAGCCGGCCCGGTTTGGCGGGCCAAAGTTCAGCCTTGAAGCCATGATGAACTAGCCTTGGCTAAAGCATGGTACACATGAAAAGCTGGCCAATCATCTGTGGAAGGATTGCTTCATCATGAGGGAGTATAGGAATTCCAATTTTTTCCAAAATAATCATGGCCCGAATGGCGGTTCAGGATCCGGCTCTCACGGGCCTGGCTTTGGTGGTGGCGGTTCGAATTCTGGTTTCCAGGGCCAAGGTAATCAAGGTGGTTTCAATCAACAGTTTGGTCAAGGGAATCAGTAGCAGCAGTCTGGTTATCAGAGTAATCCGGAGCAGCTGAATAGTGGACAATATCATGTGTTCACTACGAGCTTATGCAAACGAGATCAGAAGCTTCGTAAAAGGGTGGTGAAGGCAGTTGAGCCGGCGGTTCCCTGTTTCTTGAGATGGTCTGAACATCCTATTCTTTGGAGCCATGAGGATCACCTGCCCCGGGTTGACAATCCGGGTCAGTTGGCTCTAGTGGTTGCACCCCAGGTTGGAGGATACAGGTTTACTAAGGTGCTCATGGATGGAGGCAGCAGCATCAATATCCTTTACTATGAAACTTTTCATCATATGAGTTTGACTGACAAGGATCTTAAGCCATCTAACACTGTTTTTCACGGCGTGGTGCCTGGTTAATCAGCATACCCAGTGGGCAAGATCTTCTCTCTCTTTGATTCTCAATACCATGTTCTCCTCAATGTTATTAGAGATCCATCTGATGTAATATTCTTTTTGTGGTGTGTTTGTCGAGATCCGATGAATTGTGGATTTATGATCAACTTATCTATGAATATTATTTGAATCTTCTCTGGATTTGTCGGAGTAATTGGACACGGATACCCCGAAGACGGCGAGAAAATAAATCAAGACATCGGGGCTAGCAAAGCCCCTCAGTCCGACTGCCCGGCCGCTCCTGCTGGCTCCCCGTCCGACTGCTCTGCCCGGCCGGCTGCCGGCTGCCGACTGCGCCAACTAGCCGGCTGCCAACTGTAGGACGACCCGACACCGACAAGACACCGACGAGATGGCTGTACCTGAGCACTGTTTATATGTCACCCCAGCCATCATGTATAGTGTCACTTGTCCCCTTGCACTATTTATGAAGTGACCCAGGGGACAAGGATAACACCCACCATACCTTCCCCATGCCACTACTTGGCTTACTCTCTAAGCTAGCTCACACTATAAAAGGAGGCCTCATCCATCCATCCAGGAGGATGGACTCACGCACACACACAAGCAAGCTAGCTAGCAAGCCATCCACACACACGTATGAGCATACACCCATTCGGCCAGAGGCCATGACCACCACGCCACTAGCTAGCTAGCTCATTGCTACTACTCCCAGTCCAATACAGCTCCAGGAGTGCTCTGTACTGCGATGTACTCCATATATACTCAGACATGCAGGAGTAGGGGTATTATATCTCCGGAGAGCCCCGAACCTGGGTAAACTAGAGCGTGCTACTCGCATACCCGTCCCCAGATATTCCGGCAGCAGTCTTGCCCCCACCATGATAAGTCATCCTTTGGCATACGTCGCACCCAACCCCCGACATTTGGCGCCCACCGTGGGGCGGTACTATGCTACCGCGCTGCTGCTGGTTTCGCCGTCCGGGCGAGACCATCTTGTTCATCATCCCCGGCGTCGCGCCGTCTCTCTGATAGCGCTCGGGGGCTCGACTTCGACCTGCCCTCGGAGCGGCCGCGTGGGACGGCGTGCCCTCATTGCCGGCCTCGCCACCTTCGTCATCACCATCATTGCGACGCTGGTAGTCCGTTCGCGCGCGCGGGGCCTCGCTTCGGTCGGCCGCGTCCAGTCCGCGCACTGCTCGCGTTCGCTCCCCTCCATGATGCGTTTTGCTTCGGTCGAAACGCGTGTTCACTCCTCCACATACCATCTATGCAAGCTAGCTAGATGCAAGTCATACAATGGTCAAACCATTGGCCGTACACGCTGTCCAGCAAATCAAACCATAGCCATACACTATACGCGTCCTAGACGCAAGCTAGTCAGATTATGGCCGTATATTGCTAATACACTTCCCAGACAATGGGTATACATACGCCTGTGCTTGTCCTCCTGTGCGTCGTCAGGGGAGGCGCCCATACGCGCGGCCGCACCGCTCGTGCCTGGCTGGACCTCTGTGAGCTCCTCGAAGCGCCTCCTGCTCCACGTCTCCAGCTCTTCTCCCATGCGTCGTCCACCGCACTGCCGCCTTGCTTCTTCTTGCGCGCGCCCATGGCTCACTCGAGCGGCTGGCTCGGCTGCACGCATCGCCTTGCTTCTCCTTCCTCGAGCGCCTTGCCCTGTCGCCTCGCCCAGCTCCGGCCCGGCGCACCGCGCACCCCAGCTTCTGCCCGTCAGCAGCCGCTACCCGTGCTCCTCGTCACAGGTCCCGTGCACCCCGGTTGTTGGACATCAGCGTGCCCGCTGGCCGTCGCTGGCTCCCGCCGCGCAGTCTCCGCACCTATCTGGCTCCTGCCTCGTGGGCTACGGCCAGCTGCCTCGACCCGCGCCGACCTGTCCGCCCGCTCACGCGCGCCTGCACCCCGCATGGCGGCCCCGACCTGGTTGCCTCTGCGTCACCTGTCGTGGACCTAAGTCTGACAGTAGAATGGGGGTAGGATTGTAGAGGCAAGATCCTAGCTATGGAGGAGTTGTACATGCAGGTTTAACGAGTTCAGGCCCTTCTCAGAGGAAGTAATAGCCCTACGTCTCGGAGCCCGGAGGCGGTCGACTGGATTATGAGCGTGTGTGTTACAGGGGGTGCGAACCCTTGTCCCAGAGGAGGGGGTGGCTTATATAGAGTGCGACAGGACCCCGTCTCCCCCCCGTTACATAGGATTCAATGTACATAAAGGGGTGGCGTTACATGTAATGCCTGTATTGAAGTGCTACAAATGATCATTAAATATATGAGTAAATACTCGACCATTGCTGCGTAGAGCGGCTTTAGGGCTTCTTATATGTCAAGTGGTTTCATGGTCGAGTGACCTAGATAAAGAGAGATCTCCGAGTGAATGGTAGGTCGAGTGGACTTCACTCGACACCTTTGCTAGATCCCTTCTTCTAATTCTTGAACTTCTTTATTGTTAGGACAAGGACCTCAGGTAGGACGTATAGGTCAAGCCTATTACCCTACCCCAGGTTCGTGTCCTCATCATTAGCCCCCGAATGGATCGAGGTTTGAGTGAAAAAAGAAGGATGGAGTTGACCTTGCTTCTGCTCTGGCTTTGCCTTGTCTTCATCTCCCGATGGAGTCCAGTTGTTAGAACTTCAACTTCCTTTCAGTTGCCTTGATCGATTCAGAAATTGCCGACTGGCTTATACAATGACATCTATCGAGTGACATCTTTGACATGAAATCTTTGGCGTGATCGGTTGTAGAGGATCCCGGATTTCATGGGATTCGAAATTTTGGTGGAAGCGCGCCAGGCGGAGCACTCCGTGGTAAGTGGAGTAGATAAATAGGATGTTCCGATTTTCGTGCCACCTTTTTCGTCACGTATCCCATGTGCGACTGTTGGGGGGATTTGACAGGATCGCTCGGGCCCACGCGTCAGCCACTCGGAAGCAGGCCTTTAGAAGCGGCGAGGTCGAGGCATTTGCACTGTGCGCGTCCATTTCCCTTCTTCTTCCCCTCGCATCTCCACTCCGTCCAGCCCAACTGCTCTCGACGCCGCAGCCTCACCGCTATGGGGAAGGACAAAACGACGACGCTAGAGCGTGCGAAGAAGGTGACGGGGGCGGCGAAGAACAAGAAGATGAATCAGGGGTCTTCATCACGCTCGGGGCTGTCGTCGGGTTGGATCCAAGGAGATTGGATCCGATCTTCGCTTCGGCAGGAGGACTTGGATGATATGGCAGAGTTAGGGCTGATCATCCATAAATCTGCACGTCTGCCGAGGGGGGAAACGGAGCCGCGACCGCGACTGGGTGAGTGTGTTCTGCTCGCCACTCATGTCGACCGCGGCTTCTCGCTTCCACCACACCCCTTCTTCCGAGCTTTCCTGAATTTCTTTGGTGCCCAACTCCACCATTTTACTCCCAATACCATCACATATCTTGCTGCATTCGTCTCCATGTGTGAGAATTTCCTGGGGTACCGACCACACTGGGGTCTTTTCAAGCACATTTTTACCATCCGATCCCAAACTGTGAAGAAAGCGAACTCGAACGATGAGAAGACCCACGTTATTCAGATGTGTGGGGGGTCTGCGCATTCAGAAGAGGAAGATGAGTTCTTTTCCCCCGATGACACTTCCGGAGTCGGTCAGGGGCTGGCAGTCGACCTGGTTCTACTGCCAGGATATCATGACCCCAGGCCAGTCGACCGGGCTCCCCCCTTTCTCTTTTGACCATGTTCAAACTCCATCTTCATTGAAAGTGACCGCTGCGGAGAAGGCGGAGACAGACATGCTAGTCGAGAAAGTAGTCCAACTGATCAACCAAGGTGTCACCGGTATGGACGTGCTCGAGGTGTTCCTCAGTCGGCGGATCCAACCTCTCCAAGCTCGTGACCACTCCATGTGGATGTACTCCGGGGCTGGCAACACCGCTCGGGTTCATCCGGAGGAGGTGGAGGCCAAAATAGTGGCCGAGTGGTTGATGGGTATCACCGAAAACAAGGACAACCCCAGAGGTGCTAGGAGAGTTGACCCTTTCAGCAACAACAACCTGCCAGATAAGGTCTAGTCATCATAACTGAGTTTTTGAACGTATTTTTCGACTGACTGTTGATCCGACTGACTTATGATCGGTCCCTTGTTTCGTAGATCTACACGGGGATGTATTCAATGCCCAATGGTGAACAAGCTCTGGAGCAAGACCACGAGGGTGAGGACAGTGCCGAGGAGAGCGGCAAGTGGGAGTTCCCCGCTGACGATGATGAAGATGAGAGCGACAAGTCGTATGATGAGGAAGTGGCTGACTGACCGCCTCGTTTTGAACATCGATCGAAGCTGCGCCATGATCCCGCGAGCAAGCGCGGCAAAGCTGTGGCGTCGAATGATCCATCTGACAAGCGCGCCCGGTCCTCGACTGCAGAATTGACTGAGAAGGTCACCAAGCAGCCCAAAATTAATCCTTCGAAGGCTCGGAAGACCTTGCCTAGAATCAAAATGGACGTCCTTGTTGCCTCTGGGTAAACGTTCTTCTCGTATTTACTTGTTCCGACCGATTTCCTGTTCCGGTCGGTTTTTCTTGTTCTGACCGAGTGGATGATGAACCTGTATAGCCCGACCTCTGCTGCGACTGATATGGATATTGACAAGACTCTAGCCGACAAGGAAGCTGACGACACCGTCACCTCCAAAGCCAGTAAGTCTGCCTGATTCGAATTCATTAGGTCGACTGGTCGGTTTGTCAATTATCCTTATGGCTTTCTCTATTTATTGCAGTTCCACAAGACGTTGTTGTGCTCCTGGACGATGAAGAAGAAGTACCGCTGAGAGGGAGGATGAGGAAGGACAAGGAACTGGGCGGGAAGGCGCCTGAAGTCCAGGTTCTTTGGTCGACTGTGACGCTTGGGACGACGGTCGAGCGATCGATGGATCCGGCTCGAACCAACGTCACCTTCGTCGTTCCTCTGTCGACTGATTGCCCCTCAGGATCAGCTGCTCAGACTTCTGCTGCGCCGATACAACTCTCTGCCTCAGATCTGATGGCTGCTTCGATTGCTCTGCCTTCATCACTTTTTACTGCATATCAAACTCCGGACGATCCACCGGCTGCTGCTAAGGAAGCTCTTCTTCAGTTGAATCTTGTGATGGGGCAAATGAAAGTGCTACATGAGGCTAGTCACATAGCCTTCAACGCCGGAGCTGCTCTGCAAGCCAATGTCCAGGTTAGTTGATTTTCTGATCGACCATATTTCTTGTCTGATCACCCACTAGGGTGTGATTGTTTTGAAATTGTATGTCTCTTTGTGTCGATTCAAGCTGAATCTTTGCACTAGTGGGGGCACGCTGAGTGCACCCACTGGGTGTAGTCCCCGAGACTAGAGTTGACTGCGGGCAATCGACTGTGGTCTGAGAATAGGAACCTTTTTTTGCAACTCGAACTGGGAAGGCCACGCCGAGTGGAACCAAAACTAGTGGGGGCACACTGAGTGCACCCACTGGGTGTAGTCCCCGAGACCATAGTTGACTGCGGGCAGTCGACTGTGGTCTGAGAATCTGAACCTCTCTCTCTCTCTCTTTTACAAAATCAGTGGGGGCACGCTAAGTGCACCCACTGGGTGTAGTCCTTGAGACTGCCATTGAATGTTTGATTCAATGGTAGTCTTAGAGTAGCTATCATTGTGATGTCTTTTATCTCTATCGACTGATATGGCTTTAACTACAGAAATCTTGTGATCTTGGGGCTCAGCTTTCTGCAATGAACAAACAGCAAATCAGCCTCAACCTTGATCTGGAATTGGCCAAGAAGAATCTCAAGACCGCTCGTGACGAAGTAGCTGCCATGGGAGGTAACCAATCGCTAACTGTATATCCCACTACTGACACTTTTCCTTTCCATTTTTTGAACCGAGTGACTCCAGTCGAGCAGATGTACGTAGTGAAAACCACCAACTCCAAGCCCGTCTGAAGAGTGTTGTTTCTTTAGAGAAAATGAAGCAGGCTTTGGAGAAGAAGGATCTGGATCTTGCTTCAGCACAGAAGGAGGCGCACGATAAAACATCACTTGCTGACAAGAAGCTTGCTTCAGTTGAAAAGTTAGAAGAAGAAAACTCCAAGCTGAAGACTGCTGTTTCTGACGCCAATCGGGAGGTCGAGCAACTGAAGAAGGACAAGGAGAAACCGACCGACGAGCTTGGGGGTCTCAAGGCCAAGAATGGCGAACTGGAGTCTTATCTGGGCTAGCTTGCTGCAAAGCTGGTTTTGAAACTTGAAGGTACTGATTAATCTGTCTTATTTCTGTCGATTGCCAAGTCTAATTATACCGTCGACTCACCATTCACTCGACTATACAGAATTTTGCCAAGACTTTGAAGCAGAAACTGGGCGGGTCGAGACAGGTCTTGATCCCATAAACTGTCCAGTCAAGGATGATGTTGTGATGAACGTGCTGCGGTTGGAATCTCGTATGGATAGTGCAGTTGCTTATCTTGCCCGCCCAAAAGCTGTGATGACTCGGGTTGATGCTGAACGCTGGCCTCAAGCGGAACTGTCTCAAGACCTGGAGTCGTTGATGACTCGACTGAATCAAATCCCCGAGCGTGTGCAAGAATGGAAGAAGTCATCAGCTTGCTGTGGTGCTGATGTCGCGTTGTCTTTGGTCCGAGTGCACTGCAAGGACGTCAAAGAAGACAAGCTGGAGGAACTCAAGGTTGCTAACACGAAGAGGCACACTTTCCAGTCTTTCATGGATACCTTCCTTGAGGCCGCCACTCGCATTGCAGATAGCATTGACCTTGACAGTTTCTACGACCCAGCCAGTCCTTCTCCTGATGCGTGACCGAAAAAACATTATGCCTCACTTTCATTTGCCTCGGAATGCCGAGTGATTATGTAACCGTTAAACTCCTTCGGGCTTTATGCTCAAATACTTTTGATCCGTCGTCCGGTACTTTAGGATTTATCCAAACTTGGTTTATTTCCGAATATGCTTGTGTTTGCCTTCAAGTGGACTTTGTTCTTCGCTCAGAATAATCTTTCTGCTTGAGATGCAGCTCTGAGGTGGTGACTTCAGTCGACCTGCACTTCATCGTCCTTGCGGATAGGGACAGAGCACGCATTGCAGTCGACCAACACCTCGTTGTCCTTACGGATAGGGATGGAGTGCACATTGTACTTGTAGCATAGCTCCAAAAGAGAAGGTTGCAGTCGACCTTCACCTCGTCGTCCTTGCGGATAGGGATGGAGCGCACATTGTACTTGTGGCCTAGCTCCGAAGGAGAAGGTTGCAGTCGACCTGCACCTCGTCGTCCTTGCGGATAGGGATGAAGCGCACATTGTACTTGTGGCGTAGCTCCGAAGGATAAGGTTGCAGTCGACCTGCACCTCATCATCCTTGCGGATAGGGATG
>NC_057797.1:266335084-266381886 GCF_018294505.1 Triticum aestivum | reverse complement strand
TGCAGCTAAGCCCCCGAGTGGGAGGGTTTCTCTCCACTTGGTAGGATTTTTTCAAACTTAGGCGAGTACTGGACTGCAGCTAAGCCCCCGAGTGGGAGGATTGCCCACCACTCGGTATGATTTTTTCAAACTTAGGCGAGTACTGGACTGCAGCTAAGCCTCCGAGTGGGAGGTTGCTCTCCACTCGGTAGGATTTTTTCAAACTTAGGCGAGTAGTGGACTACAGCTAAGCCCCCGAGTGGGAGGATTGCTCACCACTCGGTAGGATTTTTTCAAACTTAGGCGAGTACTGGACTGCAGCTAAGCCTCCGAGTGGGAGACTAGCTCATCACTCGGTAGGATTTGGAAAACTTAGGAGAAACGGGTTCGCAGCTAAGCCCCTGAGTGGGAGGCTAGCTCACCACTCGGTAGGATTTTCTTTCGAACTTAGGCAAAACGGATTCGCGGCTAAGTCACCCACTAGGGGTTTTCAGACATAAACAAAAGCAACGGTATTTCTTATTACATTTTATTCGAACGAATACTTAAGTATAAAAGGGGTGGAGCAGCTCCGCGTTCCAAGCCCGTGGCTCGTCCTTCTTGTGCTCGACACTATAAAGGTGGTATGCTCCATTGTGGAGCACTCCGGTGACAATGAAGGGGCCTTCCCAAGCTGGGGAGAGCTTGTGTGGTTTCTGCTGATCCACTCGAAGAACCAATTCTCCCTCTTAAAAGGCTCGACCCTTCATGTGTCTAGCATGGAATCGACGCAAGTCTTGTTGATAAATGGTCGACCGGATCAAGGCCATCTCTCTTTCCTCCTCTAGGAGGTCAACTGCGTCTTGCCGAGCTTGTTCTGCTTCATCTTCAGAGAAGAGCTCCACTCATGGAGCATTATGAAGCAAGTCACTCGGTAGAACAGCTTCAGCTCCATAGACCAAGAAGAATGGAGTTCGACCAGTCGACTGATTAGGAGTTGTCCTCAATGCCCAAAGAACTGATGGAAGTTCATCAACCCAGGCGCCCGCTACGTGCTTGAGATCTCGCATCAGTCGGGGTTTCAGTCCTTTGAGAATCAGGCCATTTGCTCTTTCAACTTGTCCATTCGACTGGGGATGGGTGACTGAAGCATAGTCGACTCGTGTGCCTTGTGAGGAGCAGAAGGTTCTGAACTCATCAGAATCGAAGTTTGATCTGTTGTTAGTGATGATGCTGTGCGGAACCCCATATCTGAAAATCAACTCTGTGATGAAGCTGACAGCAGTACTAGCTTCAAGATTCTTAATAGGCTTGGCTTCGATCCATTTGGTAAACTTGTCGACTGCTACAAGCACATGAGTGAAGCCGCTCCTACCAGTCCTCAGTGGACCAACCATGTCCAATCCCCAAACAGCAAAGGGCTAGACGAGTGGGATGGTCTTCAGGGCTGATGCAGGTTTGTGCGACATATAGGACTAGAACTGGCAGCCTTCACATCTGTCGACTATATCTTTCGCCATTTCATTTGCTTGTGGCCAATAAAATCCAGCTCGGTATGCTTTAGCCATAATGGTCCGAGAGGACGCATGGTGACCACAGGTCCCCGAATGGATGTCATGGAGGATCACTCGGCCTTCTTCCGGTGTTATGCATTTCTGGCTAACCCCAGTTGCACTTTCTCTGAACAATTGTCCTCTTATTAAATTAAAGGCCTTGGATCGATGGACGATCTGTCGAGCCTCTTCTTCGTCTTTTGGGAGCTCTTTCCTAAGGATATATGCAATGTATGGTACTGTCCAGTCGGGGGTGATGACCAACACCTCCATGATCAAGTCGGCCACGGCTGGGACCTCGACTTCAGTCGAATCTGTGGCACTCTTAGGCTGCGGGGGTTCTTCATTGAAGGGATCTTCTTGAACTGAAGGTGCATGAATATGCTCCAGGAACACATTCCTGGGAATGGCTTCTCTCTTGGAGCCTATCTTTGCTAAATCATCTGCTTCTTGATTTTTCAGTCGGGGGATATGATGGAGCTCTAACCCCTCAAACTTCTTTTCCAACTTTCTCACTACGTTGCAGTAACCAGTCATGGCTGGGCTTCTGATGTCCCACTCCTTCATCACTTGATTGACTACCAAATCTGAGTCGCCATAGACCATGAGGCGACGGATGCCGAGTGAAATGGCCATACGCAACCCATACAAGAGCGCTTCATATTCTGCTTCGTTATTGGAAGAATCAAAGTGAATCTGGAGGACATATCTGAGCTTGTCTCCTCGGGGGGATACCAGTACTACCCCAGCACCGGAACCATTCGGCATCTTGGAACCATCAAAGAACATGGTCGAGTGCTTCGAGTGTACTTGAGTCGGCAGTTGTTGTTCTATCCACTCGGTGAGGAAATCTGCTATTGCTTGGGACTTGATAGCTTTCTTTGCCTCAAACTTGATATCTAAGGGAAGGAGTTCAATCGCCCACTTTGCCACTCGACTAGTTGCATCTCTATTGTTCAGAATCTCTGATAACGGAGCGTCGCTGATGACTGTAATGGAGTGATCAGAGAAGTAATGTGCAACCTTCTTCGTGGTCATATAGATCCCATAAACAAGTTTCTGATAATGTGGATATATTTGCTTTGATGGAGTCAAAACTTCAGAAACATAGTATACTGGGCGCTGAATTTTGTAAGCTTTTCCTTCTTCTTCCCGCTCGACCGTACGTATTGTATTGACGACTTGTCTAGTGGCTGCAATGTAAAGCAGTAAAGGATCTTTGCTGATTGGGGCAGCAAGCACCGGCTGGGTGGAAAGCAGGGCTTTAAGCTCTGCAGATGCTGCATCAGCTTCAGGAGTCCACTCAAACTTATCTGACTTCTTCATCAGTCGGTAAAGAGGCAATGCCTTTTCACCGAGGCGAGAAATTAATCGACTTAGGGCGGCCAAACAACCAGTAAGCTTCTGGACATCATGCACATGCACAGGGCGTTTTATCCGGAGTATGGCACCCACTTTCTCTGGATTAGCGTCGATCCCTCGTTCGGAAACGAGAAAACCGAGTAATTTTCCGCCTGGAACTCCAAACATGCACTTTGATGGATTAAGCTTGATATCATACCTCCTGAGGTTGGCAAAGGTTTCAGCAAGGTCAGCCAGTAGGTCGGAACCTTTACGTGACTTGACCACAGTGTCATCCATGTATGCTTCCACATTCCGACTGATCTGAGTGAGCAGGCACTTCTGAATCATCCGCATGAATGTGGCTCTAGCGTTCTTCAAACCGAATGGTATAGTGACATAACAGAAACATCCAAATGGGGTGATGAAAGCTGTTTTTATCTCATCGGGTCCGTACAAACGGATCTGATGGTACCCGGAATAAGCATCCAAAAAGGATAAACGCTCGCACCGCACAGTCGAGTTGACTATTTGGTCGATGCGAGGGAGAGGAAACTGATCTTTCGGGCAGGCCTGATTGATATGTTTGAAGTCGATGCACATGCGAAGTGAGTCGTCCTTCTTTGGGACCATGACAACATTAGCTAACCACTCGGAGTGGTAAATCTCTCGGATAAACTCAGCTGCCAGAAGCCGAGCCACTTCTTCACCGATTGCCTTCCTCTTCTGTACGACGGACCATTGAAGATGTTCTTTGACTGGTTTCACTTTTGGGTCGAGTCGCAAATGATGATTAGCCAGTCCCCTGGGAACACCTGGCATGTCAAAAGGTTTCCATGCAAAGATGTCCCAGTTCTCACAGAGGAACTGGATGAGCTCTTCTTCCTATTTGGAGTCGAGTGTTGTTGAAATGTGGGTCAGAGCAGCATTGGGATCAGTCGGGTGAACATGAATCGGTTTCGTTTCACCGGACGACTGAAATGTTGAATCCGTGGTAGGCTTCTTAGCTCGTAGCAAATAACTCAGATCTGCATTTTTCTGATATTCCTGCAATTCCACTACTGCCATCTGTGCATCAGCGATCTTCGAGCCCTTCTGGAAGCATTCTTCTGCCTTCTTTCTATTGCCAGTGATAGTGGTCACGCCCTTAGGACCAGGCATCTTCAGTTTGAGGTACACATAGCATGGTCGAGCCATAAAACATGCATAAGCTGGCCTGCCCAGAATAGCATGATAAGCACTCTGGAAATCCACAACTTCAAATGTCAACTTTTCTTTGCGGCAATTCTTGGAATCACCTAAAACCATGTCGAGAGCAATCTGGCCGAGTGATGCAGCCTTCTTGCCTGGAATGACTCCATGGAAACTCATATTGCTTTCACTGAGTCTGGACATCGGAATGCCCATTCCTTTCAACGTCTCCGCATACAGTATATTCAGACCACTGCCACCATCCATCAGAACCTTAGTCAATCGGGTGCCTTCGACCACTGGGTCGACCACCAACGCTTGCATCCCAGGGGTGGCTATGTGCGCCGGGTGATCGGACTGGTCGAATGTAATGGTAGTCTGAGACCACTTCAAATAACTAGGTGTCACCGGGGTGACCATGTTTACTTCTCTGTTGATGACTTTCAGTCGACTCTTGCTCTCAACATCAGCGAAAATCATCAGAGTGGAATTGACGTGGGGGTAACCATCATCGTCCTCCTCCTCATCCTCAACTTTGTCTGCTTCCTTCTCCTTTTCCTTGGGCTGTTCCTCCCGGAATTGCTAGATTAGGAGTCGACACTGTCGAGTGGTATGCTTTGGGTAAATGAAATTACCCTGCTCATCTTTCTTGGTCTGAATGTGGCATGCTAAATCCAGCACATCATTTCCATCTTGATCTTTTACTTTCTTGGGGTTCCACGTTCCTTTAGGTTTCCCTTTGAACTTCCCCTGAGTCACGGCTAAGGCTTCACCAGGAGCGACTGGCTCGGCTTTGCACTTCTGCTTTCGACTGGAATTTCCTCCTCCGGTTTCGTGGGCGACTGCTTTGTTCTTACCACTCCGGAGTCGGTCTTCTTCTTCACCATTGGCGTACCTGGTGGCAATCTCCATCATCCGAGTCAGAGTCATATCTCCTGTCCGATCGAATTTCATATTCAACTCCCGATACTTAACGCCTTCTTTGAAGGCACAAATTGCTTGGTGATCTGACACATTCTCCACTGTGTGGTGCAATGTGATCCACCTCTGGATATAATCCCTCAAAGTTTCATTCGGTTTCCTGAACGCAACACTGTAATTCTGTCAACCCTGATGGCCGCTTGCAAGTACCTTCAAATGTTCTGACAAATACTTGAGCAAGATCTTCCCAAGTATAAATACTACCAAGAGCTAACTGATTCAGCCACGCCCTGGCCGAGCCCTCTAGCATCAAAGGAAGATGCTTCATGGCCGCTTCATCGTTGCCGCCACCAATCTGTACAGCCACTCGGTAATCCTCGAGCCAAGTGACTGGCTTGGAGTCACCATTGAATTTACTGACTCCAGTCGCCAATCTGAAGTTGGGAGGAATCACCGCAGACCTGATGGCTCTGCTGAAGCACTCTGGGCCTGAGACATGCATTCTACTGCTGGTTGGAAAATCTCTGTCAGGGCCTTCTTTGTGAGCTCTTTTTCTGTCGATCAGACCCTGAACGAGAATAGATCTCGCATCAAAGCCTGGTTCCATGGGGTCGACTGGAATCCTTCACCCACCACTGTGAGGGCGTCTGTCATCCTGCTGCCGAGGCACGTATGATCCACTCCTTGGGGGAGGTGTGGGCCCTCAACGACAATCATCGTGATCGAGTCGGTGATCATACTGCTCACGGTTTCTGTACTGATCTCGTCGGTCTCCACGTCCCTCACTCCTCGGGGGCGATCTCGGGCTGTGAGCCGACTGGACTGTGTCTGCAACTATGGATCTACTATGAATCCTATTCCGCGACTGAGATACTACTGTATTCTGCTCTCCGCGGCTCGGAGCAAAGCCCGGATCTACACCAAACCTCGACTAGCTTCTGACTGGGAAGGTTGAATTGACTCCGCTATTCGGGCCGCAGCTGCAAGATTCTGGATTGGAGTTCGGTATACCTGAGTCGGAGGTGGAAAAAGTTGACGTCGACTCAATTCGGGAGCATGCTGTCGAGCACGCTCGTCGAGTGCGCGCTGGAGGTTCTCTAGTCGAGTGCGCTCAGCCAAGTTGGCCAGGCGCGCCTCCTCCAAGGCTTGGGCCTCAGGGGTTTCTCCAACGATAGGAGTGTCAAGTGCATCCATGTTCCGACGGTGAAGTTCCTCCCTCCTTTGTGAAGAGAGGGGTTCGGGTCGGTACTCTTCGTGGACACGCGATGGATCGCCGCCACCATCACCTCTGTCTTCACGGGTGAAGCCAGGAGGACTACGTGGTCCATTAACCATCAAAACTTCCGCCGCGGGGTCACTACTGTCGCACTGGGATGCAGTCTCTACGGAGCCAGTCGAACATGCCATATAGAGTTTCATCGGGCTCGATCGCCGCGACCTGGGGGGTGGCCGATTGGCGAGCCACCGCATGCCTCACCCACCGCTGAAGCCTCAACCGACCGGAACGTTTGCTCCGGCGGGCTGCAGGGAGGGGGGAAGGTACAGGAGCCAACCGATACTGGGTCGACGGCTGCCGCAGGAGGACGCCGCAGACGCACGCGCGAAAGTGCGTTGCCCCGCGGACGGGGAGTGCGTCGACATCGAGTGGAGCCTCCTGAAGCCAAGCGGAGTCGTCGGTGACAAACACGAGCGCGTCGAGACGGATCTCGCGGCCCTCAGCCAAACCTCCGCCTGAAACCATGATGAAGGGGATCGGAAAAATTGCAACTGCTCCCCATCGCCGCCTTGCGTCCGCAGGCACCTGGCCCCGTTGTGCCCGCTTCCTCCGCCCGCGTGCCCGCACCGGTCGCCTGCTAGCCGCTCACGCCGGCTGCCTGCTTGCCTCCCTTGCTGCGCCTCGCCTGATTCGCCTCCACGCAACCCGGCTCCCGCTCCGCCACATGGCCCTGCTCCGCTCCTCCGCATGCCCCGACTGCTCAGTCCGGTCGCCTGCTGGCTTCGCCCTGCACCCGGCCCGGCCGCCTGCTGGCCTCCCCGGCCCCGACCACCTACCGGCTTCGTGCTCACGCATCGGTTTCCACTGCTCGGCAGCTGCGGCCGGCCGCCCGTGTGCTCTCGGGCCGGCTGGAGATGAGAAGAAGAAAGAAAAAAAGAAAGGAGTATGGTGCCGGCTAGAGAAAAGTCAGAGGTCAGTCAGTGCAAAAAGAAAAAAGAAGAAGAGGGAGGATCCGACTGCACAAACTGTTGCCTAGCCGACTGCTCTGGTCGACCGCCCGCGTCGCTGCTCGGCCAGCTGGTTCGTCTACTCGCTTCGCTGCATGGCCGACCGACGAGCCGCTCCGGCTGCGCACATCCGGCTGAATAAGAAAAAGAAGAAAAAGTAGTTCCCGGGAGATCTGGCACGACTGCTCTGCAGTTGCCCGAATCTTAGGGGCTATACCTAGCGGGTGCGCTGACGCGCCCCCGCAAAGAAGAAGACAAAGTAGTCGCCGGGAGATCCGGCCCGGCTGCTCAGCAGTCGGCCCGAATCTCAGGGGCTACACCCAGTGGGTGCGCTGACAAGCTCCCACGGAAGATTGCAGACAAGAGAAGAGTTTTGTCCGGCTGTCAGCAGCCGGCAGAAAAGAAGAAAAAGGGCGCCGCAAGACGCCTCGCCGCCTGGATGGTCGAGCCTGACCGGCCGGGACCCCCCTTCGAGGACCCGGGGGCTCGAAGGCTACACCCAGCGGGTGCGCCGGTGCACTCCGCGAGCGCCGAGCCGCGTCGGCTATCTTTGGCAAACTCCGCCTCGGCTACACAAAAATCAATGTGAGCTCCTCACCCGCATATTTTTGCACTGCGAAAGCACGGATAACCCCGAGCGATGCTCGGGGGCTATCTCCGCATTTTTTATTACAGTTGCATCACTGTTCGCCCCGACGCCAGCCAGAGTTGGCCCGGGGGCTAGCTGCTTGGCCTGAGATGTTAGTTCCTGCAGACGGCTTAGTAGCATGCGCGGTACGAAAGGCCCACTCTTAGTCACAGACTGCAGAGCGGTTGTCCGGCTAGCAAGAGTGAATGCTGGAGGCCACCCATGCGCAAAACGTCCGGGAAGAAAAACGGCTCGGGCGACCCGGCCATTTCCTTTACAAGTATCTACTCGGTTGAATCTGCTCCCAGACTCTGAGTACTGTACACTCCACTTCGCGGCCCACTCTCAGCCACAGACCACAGCGCGGCTGTCCGGCAGCAAGAGCAGAAGCCAAAAAGCGGAGCGAACACGAAAAAGATTAAGGGGGCTTGGACAAAACCGAGTCGGCACCCTCCGCATAAACTTGCAATGCTAAAAGCAAACATTTGATATATCTGCGTGTACTAACTTTGCCTTTTTCATGATCATTTCCATGAACACTTGCCAGAAAACCTCCGCCCAACTTTGCCAAGTTGCCCGGAGGCTTGGGGCTACTGTCGGAGTAACTGGACACGAATACCTTGAAGACGGTGAGACAATAAATCAAGACATCGGGGCTAGCAAAGCCCCTCAGTCCGACTGCCCGGCCGCTCCTGCCGACTCCCCGTCCGACTGCTCTGCCCGGCCGGCTATCGGATGCTGACTGCGCCAACCAGCCGGCTGCCGACTGCAGCCCGACGCGACACCGACAAGGCACTGACGAGATGGTTGTACCTGAGCACTGTTTATATGTCACCCCAACCATCATTTATAGTGTCACTTGTCCCCTTGCACTATTTATGAAGTGACCCAGGGGACAAGGATGACACCCACCATGCCTTGCCCATGCCACTACTTGGCTTACTCTCTAAGCTAGCTCACACTATAAAAGGAGGCCTCATCCATCCATCCAGGAGGATGGACTCACGCACACACACAAGCAAGCTAGCTAGAAAGCCATCCACACACACATGAGCATACACCCATTTGGCCAGAGGCCACGGCCACCACGCCACTAGCTAGCTAGCTCATTGCTACTACTCTCAGTCCAATACAGCTCGAAGAGTGCTCTGTACTGCGATGTACTCCATATATACTCAGACATGCAGGAGTAGGGGTATTATCTCTCTGGAGAGCCCCAAACCTGGGTAAACTAGAGCGTGCTACTCGCATACCCGTCCCCTGATATTCCGGCAGTAGTCTTGCCCCCACCATGATAGGCCATCCTTTGGCATATGTCGCACCCAACCCCCGACAAGATTCTTTTATGCATGATTTGATATCTTTGTAATTCTCTTCGAACTGTCGGTTTAGTTTGGCCAACTTGATTAGTTTTTCTTGCAATGGGAGAAGTGCTAAGCTTTGGGTTCAATCTTGCGGTGTCCTCAGCTAGTGACAGTAGGGGTAGTGAGGCATGTATTGCATTGTTGCCATCGAGGATAAAAAGATGGGGTTTACATCATATTTCTTGAGTTTATTCCTCTACATCATGTCATCTTACTTAAAGCGTTACTCTGTTCTTCATGAACTTACTACTCTAGATGCAGGCAGGAGTCAGTCGATATGTGGAGTAATAGTAGTAGATGTAGGCAGGAGTCAGTCTACTTGACACAAACGTGATACCTATATTTCGTAATCATTGCCTTATATATCGTCATAACTTTGCGCTTTTTTATCAATTGCTCGACAGTAATTTGTTCACGCACTATATTATTTGCTATCTTGAGAGAAGCCTCTAGTGAAACCTATGGCCCCCGGGTCTATTTTCCATCATATAAGTTTCCAGTCTTCTATTTTGCAATCTTTTACTTTCTGATCTGTAAACCAAAAAAACAAAAATATTTACTTTATCATATCTCACTTTTTCAAGTGACCATGAAGGGATTGACAACCCCTTTATCGCGTTGGGTGCAAGTGTTTGATTGTTTGTGCAGGTATTGGTGATTTATGCATTGTCTTGATAACCCACAAGTATAGGGGATCGCATCAGTTTTCGAGGGTAGAGTATTCAACCCAAATTTATTGATTCAACACAAGGGGAGCCAAAGAATATTCTCAAATATTAGAAGTTGAGTTGTCAATTCAACCACACCTAAAAGACTTAATATCTGCAGAAGTATTTAGTGGCAAAGTAGTATGGAAGTAACGGTAACGGTGGTAAAAGTAACAGTAGTAGTTTTTGTAGCAATTGTAACAGTGGAAACAGAAAAATAACTAAGCAAAGATTAATATGTGAAAAGCTCGTAGGCAATGGATGAATGATGGATAATTATGTCGGATGTGATTCCTCATGCAACAGTTAGAACATAGGGTGACACAGAACTAGTTCCAGTTCATTAATGTAATGTAGGCATGTATTCCGAATAGAGTCATACGTGCTTATGGAAAAGAACTTGCATGACATTTTTTGTCCTACCCTCCCGTGGCAGTGGGGTCCTATTGGAAACTATGGGATATTAAGGCCTCCTTTTAATAGAGTAACAGACCAAAGCATTAACACTTAGTGAATACATGAACTCCTAAAACTATGGTCATCACCGGGAGTGGTCCCGATTATTGTCACTTCGGGGTTGCCAGATCATAACACATAGTAGGTGATTATTGACTTGCAAGATAGGATCAAGAACTCACATATATTCATGAAAACATAATAGGTTCGGATCTGAAATCATGGCACTTGGGCCCTAGTGACAAGCATTAAGCATAGCAAAGTCATAACAACATCAATCTTAGAACATAATGGATACTAGGGATCAAACCCTAACAAAACTAACTCGATTACATGGCAAATCTCATCCAACCCATCACCTACTAGCAAGCCTATGATGGGATTACTCACGCACGGCGGAGAGCATCATGAAATTGGTGATTGAGGAAGGTTGATGATGATGATGGCGACGGATTCCCCTCTTTGGAGCCCCGAACAAACTCCAGATCAGCCCTCCCGAGGAAGATTAGGGCTTGGTGGCGGCTCCATATCGTAAAACGCGATGAATCCTTCTCTCTGATTTTTCTCCCCGAAAGTGAATATATGGAGTTGGGGTTGAGGTCGGTGGAGTCCCAAGGGGCCCACGAGGCAGGGGGCGCACCCCAGGGGGCTTATCGTCGAGAGGTTAATGCTATTGCGGGCTACTTCAAGGGTTATCAAGTTGAACATGTTGATCGCAGGAAAAATGAGGCGGCTGATGCTTTAAGCCGGTTAGGGTCTCAGCGTAAGCCGGTGCCACCTAACACTTTCCTGGATATTCGGCATAACCCTTCCATCAAATTGCGTACAAAGGAGGATCTTGCTATTCCTGACCCGGAAGCACAACTGGTGGCGCCTCTTCATGCTATTCCTGATTGGACGGTTCCATATTTGGCTTATATGACCCGGGGCGAGTTACCTGAGGACGAAACTTTGGCCAGCCAGATAACCCGACAGTATAAGTCAATGATTATTGTCAATGGAGAATTGCATCATCGCAGTGTTATAGGGGCATTTCAACATTGTGTTTTTTTCTAAAGAAGGCTGTGAAATTCTATGAGAGATTCATGAAGGAGATTTTGGTCATCATGTCGGCTCTAAATCTCTTGTATCCAAAGCTTTCTGTCATGGGTTTTATTGGCTGACGGCTCACGCTGACGCTGGAGATCTAATTAGTAAATGTGATGGGTGTCAGAAGTTTTCACGTCGAGCCCATGTGCTGGCTCAAGAATTGAGGATGATTCCAATTACTTGTCCATTTGTAGTCTGGGGGCTTGATATGGTTGGGCCTTTCAAAAGGTCCAAAGATAAAAAGGCACACATCCTGGTGGCGGTTGACAAGTTTACAAAGTGGGTTGAGGCAGAGCCAGTCAGTAAATGGGATGCGGCGACGGCGGTTTAATTCATCAAAAAGGTGATTTTCCGTTTTGGTTTTCCCCACAGCATCATAACTGATAATGTCACTAATCTATCCAAGGGTTCTATGGAAGAATTTTGTCAACGTGAGCACATCCGGCTTGATGTATCATCAATAGCTCACCCCCAGTCTAATGGTCAAGCTGAGAGAGCCAATCAAGAGATCTTGAGAGGCATCAAGGCCCGGCTTATGGTTCCTTTGCAGATGACGCCAGGTTGTTGGGTGGAGGAGTTACCCTCAGTGTTATGGAGTATCAATACTCTACCCAACAGATCTACGGGTTACTCGCCTTTTTGAAGGAAATATGCCCAAGAGGCAATAATAAAGTTGTTATTTATATTTCCTTATATCATGATAAATGTTTATTATTCATGCTAGAATTGTATTAACTGGAAACTTAGTACATGTGTGAATACATAGACAAACAGAGTGTCCCTAGTATGCCTCTACTTGACTAGCTCGTTAATCAAAGATGGTTAAGTTTCCTAGACATAGACATGTGTTGTCATTTGATGAATGGAGTCACATCATTAGAGAATCATGTGATGGACTAGACCCATCCGTTAGCTTAGCACTATGATCGTTTAGTTTATTGCTATTGCTTTCTTCATGACTTATACATGTTCCTATGACTATGAGATTATGCAACTCCCGAATACCGGAGGAACACTTAGTGTGCTATCAAACTTCACAATGTAACTGGGCGATTATAAGATGCTCTACAGGTGTCTCCAATGGTGTTTGTTGAGTTGGCATAGACCGAGATTAGGATTTGTCACTCCGTGCATCGGAGAGGTATCTCTGGGCCCTCTTGGTAATGCACATCACTATAAGCCTTGCAAGCAATGTGACTAATGATTTAGTTACGGGATGTTGCATTATGGAATGAGTAAATAGACTTTCCGGTAACGAGATTGAACTAGGTATTAAGATACCAACGATCGAATCTCGGCAAGTAACATACCGATGACAAAGGGAACATTGTATGTTGTTATGTGGTTTGACCGATAAAGATCTTCGTAGAATATGTAGGAGCCAATGTGAGCATCCAGGTTCCCCTATTGGTTATTGACCGGAGATGTGTCTTGGTCATGTCTACATAGTTCTCGAACCCGTAGGGTCCGCACGCTTAATGTTCGATGACGATTTGTATTATGAGTTATGTGATTTGATGTACCAAAGTTGTTCGGAGTCCCGAATGAGATCACGTACATGACGAGGAGTCTCGAAATGGTCGGGGCATAAAGATCGATATATTGGAAGGCTATATTCGGACATCGGAAAGGTTCCGAGTGATTCGGGTATTTTTCGGAGTACCAGAGAGTTACGGGAATTCACCGAAGGGACTAATGGGCCAACATGGGCCTTGTGAGAGAGAGGAGAGGGCCCTAGGGCTGGCCGCGGGCCCCGCCCCTTGACGAGTCCAAATTGGACTAGGAGGGGGCGGCACCCCCTCCCTTTCCTTCTCCCTCTCTTCCTCTCCTTCCTTCCCCCTCTCTTCCCTTGTTGCAAACCTACTAGGAATAGGATTCCTATTCCTAGTAGGAATCCTACTTGGGGCGTGTCCCTATAGGGCCGGCCGGCCTCCCCCTTGCTCCTTTATATACGGGGGCAGGGGGCACCCTAGAACACACAAGTTGACAGTTGTCCTAGCCGTGTGCGGTGCCCCCCTCCACAGACTTCCACCTCGGTCATATCATTGTAGTGCTTAGGCGAAGCCCTGCATCAGTAACTTCATCATCACCATCATCACGCCGTCGTGATGATGAAACTCTCCCTCGACCTCAGCTGGATCTAGAGATCGTGGGACGTCACCGAGCTGAACATGTGCAGATCGCGGAGGTGCCGTACCTTCGGTGCTAGGATCGGTCGGATCATGAAGACGTACGACTACATCAACCGCGTTGTCATAACGCTTTCTCTTTCGGTCTATGAGGGTACATGGACAACACTCTCCCCTCTCGTTGCTATGCATCACCTATATGGATCTTGCGTGCACGTAGGATTTTTTTTGAAATACTGCGTTCCCCAACAGTGGCATCCGAGCTAGGTCTATGCGTAGATGTTATATGCACGAGTAGAACACAAAGGAGTTGTGGGCGTGAGTATATACATATTGCTTGCCATCACTAGTTGATTGTTGATTCAACGGTATTGTTGGATGAAGCGGCTCAGACCGACATTATGCGTAAGCTTACGCAAGACTAGTTCTACCGACGTGCTTCGCAAATTGGTGGCTAGTGGGTGTCTGTTTCTCCAACTTTAGTTGAATCGGATTCAATGAACAGGGTTCTTTCTAAAGATCAAAAAGAAATCACTATACTGCGTTGTGGTTTTTGATGCGTAGGTAAGAACAGTTCTTGCTAAGCCTGTAGCAGCCATGTAAAACTTGCAACAACAAAGTAGAGGACGTCTAACTTGTTTGTTCAGGGTATGTTGTGATGTGATATGGTCAAGATGTGATGAGATATAAGTTGTTGAATGTGATGATCATGTTTTGTTAAAGTTATCGGCAATTGGCAAGAGCCTTATGGTTGTCTCTTTATTGCATAAGATACAAGCGCTATATTATTGCTTTACTTTATCGCTATTTGATAGCAATAGTTGCAAAAGCAATAATTGGTGAGACGACTATGTGATGACACATTGATAGAGATCAAGGTGATGTAGATCATGGTTTCATGCCGGTGACGATGGAGATCATGGCGATACTTTGCAGATGGAGATCAAAGGCACAAGATGATGATGGCCATATCATGTCACATATTTTGATTGCATGTGATGTTTATCCTTTATGCATCTTATTTTTCTTAGTACGACGGTAGAATTATGAGATGATCCCTTACTAAAATTTCAAGGTATAAGTGTTCTCCCGGAGTACGCACCATTGTGTCAGTTCTTCGTGCTGAGACACCATGTGATGATTGGATGTGATAAGATCTAAGTTCACATACAACGGGTGCAAGCCAGTTTTTCACAAGTAAAATACTCAGGTTAAACTTGACGAGCCTAGAATATGAAGATATGGCCTTAGAACACTAAGACCGAAAGGTCGAGCGTGAATCATATAGTATATATGATCAACATAGTGATGTTCACCATTGAAAACTTCTCCATCTCATGTGATGATCGGACATGGTTTAGTTGATATGGATCACGTGATCATTTAGATGACTAGAGGGATATCTATCTAAGTGGGAGGTCTTAAGGAATATGATTAATTGAACTTAAATTTATCATGAACTTAGTCCTGATAGTATTTGCATATTTATGTTGTAGATCAATTGCTCACGTATAGCTTCCTCGTTTTATTTATGATATGTTCCTAGAGAAAATTATGTTGAAAGATGTTAGTACCAATGATGTGGACTAGCTCCGTGATCTGAGGATTATCCTCATTGCTGCATAGAAGAATTATGTCCTTGATGCACCGCTAGGTGACGGACCTATTGCAGGAGCAGATGCAGACGTTATGAACGTTTGGCAAACTCGGTATGATGACTACTTGATAGTTTAGTGCGCCATGCTTTACGGCTTAGAACCGGGACTTCAAAAAGGTTTTGAACACCATGGAGCATATAAGATGTTCCAAGAGCTGAAATTGGTATTTCAGACTCATGCCCGAGTCGAGAGGTATGAAACCTCTGACAAGTATTTTTCCGACAAGATGGAGGAGAATATCTCAACCACTGAGCATCACTACAAAAAATACACTTCCATGATGATACGTGTTTGTCACAGTAGGTCACATTTTCTGTCATGCATGCACATGCATGACAATTTTATGACAGAATCAACATAGTCATACTTGTGCTGTCGTAGAAGTGTTCCATGACATTACCAAAATTATCATCACGGAAGTGTCCACTTCCATGACAATAAATCGCGCGTCACAGAAGTGCTGTCGTCAAGGGTGACCGACACGTGGCATCCACCGTAACGGAACGGCGTTAAGCTATCGGGTCCGGTTTTGGATCCAATAACCCGTTAACAACCCCGACCAATGGGGATTTTCCACGTGTAAAATCATCATTGGCTGGAGGGAACACGTGTTGGCTCACCGTTGGGACAGATGTCATCCACTCATTGGACCCAAAGCGGCTATGATACGTCGACACATGGCACGGCCCAACAGAGGCCCATTCCTATGAAAAGGCCGGCCCGTTTGACTTGGTCAAAAGGTGGGGGCCGGCCCATGACAAGCCTGTTAACGGCATGTTCGCATATAGCCCATTTACAGCCCGCTAACCCAGGGCCCGTTTACGGCCTATCCGAATTAGGCCCAATAGCGTCATCTGGGCCGTCCAATATAATTCCAACCCGTTTTAACTTCCGGCCCATGTATGGCCCATGACGTCTTTCAGCCCATATGAAGCCCTTAGTAACCCTCGGCCCATTAACGGTCCGTGGTAAAACTGGCCCGTGATGAACAGTGTATCACTTTATACCCATTAACAGCCCATTATTCGATTGGGCCGTTTCTAGCCCATGTTATATTTCAGCCTTCTCAGGGCCCATTTATTCTTGGGCTCATTTCCCGCATTCGTTTACTTTTGGCCCGTTATTGTCATTTTCTGCTTATGGGCCAAATTCAGCCCGTGGTTACAGTCGGCCTACTTGTGGCCCCTTAATATGTTGGGCCATTTTCATAGCGCCATCAAATACGGCCGATTAATGACGGCCCGTTATGGTCGGCCCATGAACGAACGATTTCAACTCTAGCCCATTTACGACCATAATGTGGTCTGTTATTGGCCCATGTTTGGCCAACCGATCATACGACCCGTAGAAGGCCCATTGTGTCAATGGCCCGTATAAGGCCCATGGTTTCTACGCCCCGTAGAAGCCACATTGTTTCTACGGCCCTTAGAAGGCCCATATTGTTTCTACGGCCCGTACGAGGCCCATCTTAACTATAGTAAGTATGTAGCCCATGGTTAATGTGGCCTAGTTTCAAAAAATAGGTTATTGCGGCCACTAGCAAACCATGGAAAAAGAACTGCACTGACTACAAGAAAACAAATAAACAAGATAATAAGGAAATAAATAGGCAAGCAACTTACGCTAGGCTATCACGGCTATTACACATATGACATCCACTGGGCATCGAAGTTCGCCACCAGTGCAAATATAGGGAACAAAGTAGCATATAAACGCCGCAACAAAACAAGTCCAGAACTAAAACCACTCCAGAAGAGCTCAAGAAACAATATCCTGGGTACCCATAATGCTGGCAAGATGCTTAGCAAGCTTATTAACTTTCTCTTGTTTGGCGCTTAAATCCTCCAGCACTTGCTGTTGCACCAGAAAGTATGCATCTGAATTCTGCAGCGTCTTCATCAGTCCTTTGGCTTCATGTCGCATAACATCTGATCGATGTCTTTCAACTTGACGTTGAGACTCAAGAAGCGGAACTGATTCAGGCAGCGAGTTCGAAGAGCTGGTGCCAATAGTAGTAGTCTGTAACTTGAACACTATATCAAGATGGGACTTTGGGGTTGTCTGAGTGCCTTCAATATAGTTTTTATCAGCTTTCTTGGGAACCAACAGGGATGTCTCACTATCTTGAACCTTATCTGCATTACTTCCTGTACCATTGCATACCGGGGTACTCTTCTCCAATATTTTATCCGCATTCTAAAAGAGAAACAAACAAACACATCACAGGTTTACAATGTAGTATATGAAACTCATTTTGGTAAACCAGTTTAGTAGTAAGGTGGACAGGATAACATCATGAAACAAACATATATCTATGTAGTATGGTCACTATACGGTCTATATCATTCTAGTTTATGTTGCCAAATCAAGATAGGTATCATTCGAATCATATCTATTTAAGACAAAGCAGCTTAGACAAAATATAAGTGTGGGAAACTACATAGCAATAACAACACTTGTAAGGTGCATGGCATGAGAATATAACTGTTTATTCAATTGAAACTGAAATCAACATAGAGCAAGTTACAACAGCAAACACGTTAAAGAAACAGGTTTAAAACATACATGTTGCGCCATTGGAGTTTCAATTGCATCCTTCAAAATTGAAATTAGTTGGTATGAGTAAATACAGTGATGCAAGAGCAAAGTAGTATGAACCATAGCTACGGAACCTGATCTGAGAACAATTCTTCTTCTGCTTTATGCGTTGACTTGGGGTTCGGAGTGGTGGTCCTCGTGCTTTGGGCACTGCAGTTGCCTTACTAACTGCTCGTGTTTGGGTGTTCTATGGTGGAGACGGTGCTGTGTTAACGGGAACTGGGTTACTATCCGCTGGGGTTGGGGTTAGAAGGGGTGTAGTTGGTTCTCTGTCCAACTGGGTAGGGGTACAATCTGCGTGAGTTTGGGTTATGTGTGGTGGGGCTGGTTCTTGGGCAAGTACAACCGTGGTTCTATCTCCATCGACAGGTAGCATGATCTTTTCTGAAGACCATGTTTTTACTCCCACAAATACTGCCATCACCCCCTCCAATTAAAATGGCTGATAAACAAGAAAAGTAATTGAATGTACAGACATTGTAAGATAGACAGGTGCAATGGATAGTAGGGAAGAAAACATGGCATGAAATAATTCACATTTATGTTGTCAAACCAAACAGAATAGTAGGACATAATTTCACATATATGATGGCTAATTGAACAGGATAGCATGACACAATTTCACATGTATGACGGCTAACTAAACAGGATAGAATGCCATACTTCAAAATATGATGACTATGTAAACAGGATGACATGATATAACTATACGATGTGTCTATTAAAGTGGTTGGCATGCCATAAATCACAAACATGTCGTCGATGGAAACATGATGGCATGATATAATTCACGGATAGAATGACATAATTCAAAATATGATGACTATGTGAAGTGTGAACAGGATGAGACGATATAACTATATTATGTCTTTAGAAAATGGGTTGGCATGCCATAATTCAGATACATGCTGTCTATGTGAACATCATGGCATGATATAATTCAAATATATGATTTATATACTAAGGAAGTGAGCAGAGGGCAATCGCATATATGATGTGTCAACTAAGGAGATGGCATTCAATATCGTGTATATGATGTACAAACTAAGCATTGCAATACAACATATGCATGATATGAGTAATATAACCCTGCCAAGTTTGAGCATACACCTCAGGGGGATAATAGGACTGGTCATATGCCTCTGAATCCTCCTCTGAACAGCTATTTGTAACCAACAAGATATCTGCTTCACCAGGTAGCATTGTCTGCTCTAAAGACCTTGTTTTCACTCCAGATTTCTCCATCACCAATCCAAATGGCTGATGCACAGGAAGAGCAGTTGAATATACAAACATTGTCGACAAAAGCAATGAGAAATACAAAAAAAGGACGGCATGATATAATTCACATATATGACGCTTGGCTAAACAACATGGCATTGCATAATTCACATATATAATGCCTTGCAACAAGATAGCATTGCATAATTCACATATATAATGTCTTGCAACAAGATGGCATTGCATAATTCACATATATGGTAATTAGACACTAAACAGGTGGCATTCACACAAAGCATGTCTAAACTAAGAAAATGACATAGCAATGCAAGATACCATACGCACGATATGAGCAACATAACCCTGCCAAGTTAGAGCATGCACCTCAGTGGGGAATAGGACTGATCATCTGTCTCTGAATCCTCCTCTGAGGAGCTATCTGTAACCAGCAAGACATGCACTTCATCAAATAGCATTGTCTGCTCTAAAGACCTTGTTTCCACTCCAGATTTTACCATGACCGTGTCGAATGGCTGATGCACAGGAAGAGTAATTGAATATACTAAAATTGTTGACAAATTTAACACATAATAAAAAATGATGTCATGATATAATTCACATATAAGATGACTGGCTAACCAGGATGGCATTGCAAAATTCACATATATGATTCCTAGCTAAACAAGATGGCATTGCATGATTCACATATACGATAAAGAAACTAAACCGATGGCATTGACACAAAGCATGTCTAAACTAAGCAGATGACATCTTTGATGTATACAGTAAGCAATGCAAGGCACCATATGCATGATTTTACCAACATTAGCATGCCAAGTTAGAGCGAAGACGTCATGGGGTAAATAGGAGTGGTCTTGTGCTTCTGAATCCCCCTTAGAACAATTATCTTCCTCTTCATTACGATCCGAAATGGGTGGAGGGGGGGCTGCCTTTGCTCCCACCATGGAGCAACGTCTCCATGAAATTTTAGTGCCACGCAAGGCTCATCTCTTTTGCTCTACATGTTCAGTTCCATTGTGTACAATAACTGACATGCGTAGGAATAAAACATAGTGAGATTATGTAAGGAGTGCATGCACAAATCTAGAGTGATGGTAGCAAACTCTGGATAGACCCAAAAAATGATAGCAGGCAGATAATAGCTTTAGATAAAAATACAGATAATGGCTCCTTTAATGTTTGTTTGCACCCAACATGAAACTCATAGTAGACACCCGAGATTAACCAGATAGTAGACAGATAGTATTGATTGCTTCCCCAATATGTACCCCACAACCATTTAAAAACTCAAGTTTCAGCATAAGTTTGGACCCGAGTCAGAGTCTAATAGGTGAACACGATGATAAAGTAGCATGTCATCATATTAAGCAATGCATAACGTAAGCAGACACGAAAGAGTGCGACCTCTCTTGCGGACCCGTGTAGTCATCAAGATCATCTGCTCAGTTGATGATGGTAATGCAGTTGTCGTGGCTGCCGGCAGCGGGGAAGAAGATCTGAGGCAGCGAAAGACAGTTTGGAGAGAGGATCCCTGCTGTGGTGAACCCTTTCCTCGTTGGAGCAGCTGAGCTGGGGTGGAACACAGCACCACAGGAGCAGGAAAAACCACACAAGGTTTTCTTTGACACAAATCTGTAACATAAGTAATTGTGTAAGGGCTTGTTTGAATTTGAGGATTCTAACAATGCAGGGATAGGAAATAGACATGAATAGGATAGGAATGCACGTGCAAAACAGGAAATTCAAAAACACAGGATGTCTGCCAATCTGGGTGTTTGGTTCACAAGAATTGGAAGATCACAGGATGCAAAGAAGCATGGTGAGATTAAGTCAAACCACAAGAAGTGTACAACTTCTTTGGCGAAGCCATGTCGATCTCAGCGTGATTGGGTTGGCCGGTGAGGATGCTCCGGCTGACTTGGCTGTCGGAGGAGAGGAAGAAGATCTTAGGCGTCTGGAGATGGAGCCCGAGGTACTGTTGTGCTGTGATGGAGGGTTTCGTGGTTGGAGCAGCTCCGGTGAGTTGTATGATGCCGAGGCTGAAGCAGGACAAGAGAGACAATGTTAACCTAAGTGTAATTCTGATAGCATCTGCAATAGATGACGTAAAATACATAACCACAAAGTGCTAGATGTATACATCAACCGCTCATCTCTGAACTTAACTGTCGAAACTCAATTAAACTGTCGAAACTGAACTTAACTATTGAAACTGAATTTTGCTGTCGAAACTAAACACACTAGAGGTGAGGCTAAACGTCAGTCGACTGACTTTTTCATCTCTGGTCAGTCGATTTTGCAGCCATTGGATACGAAATCAAGGGCCTGCAGTTCATCTTCAACCTCCACCCCCTGAGCCACCAGCCAGCACCGGCCAAACAGCCGCCCCCGCCGCCCGAGGCCGGCGGTGCGCCGCCCCGCCCGCCCCGAAAACACTCCCCACCGCCGGTCCACCGCCGGCCCGGCCATCCCTGTAGGCCCCCTGTGCCGAGCTTTTTCTCCTGCGATCCCCACGCCACCGCCCCACCACCGCCAGCGACCACCGCCCCCACCTTGAACCCTAAGATAGATAGTGGGGTACCTCTCCGGCGAGCCCCCTCCCCGCTGCGGCTGGTTCTTCCTTAACTCCAGTGAGCCCCAGCACCCCCTGAAAATCGACTGACCCAAAAGTCGATTCAGTCGACTGAAGTGTAGCTAAATCGGAGCAGCATCGCAAGCAAGAGCAAGAGCGAGAGCAGCAGCGTGAGCAAGAGCAAGAGCAGACCAGGCAGGGGACCGAGAGCAAGAGCAGAGCAGCAGCGCGAGCGAGCACTAAAGCAGCAACAGCTCCTACTGATGTGGACGTTGCCGCCGAGGGAGAGACGCCGTGGAGGAAGTGGCCGGCGACGCCGCCGTGGATGGAGCTGCGCCATGTCAGCTCGGGACCGAGCGTCGGCAGCACCGTGAGATCAAATCAAGAATAAAATGCGGCAATTAGTGTGCAACCTCTTTGGTGGCGCCGATTAGGCCGCAACTTCATCCGAGGAAATGGTGATGATGATGCTCTTCTGGTGGTGCAGGTGAAGATGGCGGTGTGGGAATGGAGGTGGCGCGAAAGATGAGAGGAACGTCAGGGCAGCTCCTTGGAGGTGGAGGACGGGGTGGATGAACTGGCGGGACGACCAGATCGACGATGGATCCTCATCTGGTACGATGGATGTGGGATGTCGAGGTGTTGCTGTGGATGACGTCATTGGGGAAGAGGCTCCGGCTGGGTGGCGGACGGAGGAGGGTGTGGGGCTTCGCTGGTTTTCCGGCCTCGGTGTACGAATGGGTGGGCGGATGGGATGGGAGTGGGGGAACCATGGATTAGGGACGCGCTTGTCCGAAATGTGGGGTAAGTTACGAAAGTACCCCCACCGATTTGAGGCAGTTCTTTCAGTTCAGGGGTATCACGGGCATTTCGCATGTCGGGATTTCACAGGAGGTGGGAGTTTTCGCGCGCGTTGTAATTTTGGAATAGAAGGTGCGGGTTGAGATGGAAGGAGTTGTCAGAGCACAACTAGACAAAGATTTATCTTAAATATTTCGGGGTAACAAGGCGTGGGTTGAAGAGGCTGGAGTTTCGCAGCACGATAGACAGAGACACTAGCTTGAAATTTCGGCATAACAAGGCGCGGCTTGAAATTTCGGGAGAACAAACTTAACGTGTACCCAAAAGAAAAAAAAAGACAATTTAGACTAGTATGATATACTACGTACAATGTGTTTAACACGCACAACACACACAAACACGATTTAGACTAGTAAGGTACACGTACATTGCACGCATGAGATTTGGCAACCAAATTATGAATAAATACCACATTATAGCATGTAAGCTTTGAGTCATATATGCATGATGTACATGTTCATTTAATTTTTATAGTTCATTTCGTTCAAAATCATCTAGTTTTTATAAGAAAGCTAATCTATTTTAAGATTCATGGAATTGTGCGTTGTAAGGCATAAAGTAAAAACAAATCATATAGAAAAACATTTGGGCAATTCTGATACAGAAGATTCTAGAACAAAGAAGAAGTGCTTGTGTTTTGAGGTTTGGGCATTATGCTTAAGTTCAACCATAGAGTCTTCTAGATTGTACATGTGGCAAAATCTGGTGGAATCTAGATGATATCCAACGGCCAGTAGTGCTCAAATTTGCCAGCTCTGCACCATCGGATTGGCCTCATCCAACGACCATCTTTCAAAGTTAAAGTTATCCGCACATTATATAAATAATATATATATATATATATATATATATATATATATATATATATATATATATATGGGTATAGATATAGATATGTGATGCGAAAGCCACCCATCATCTCCAATTAGAATAGTGTGTCCATGCACAGATGCAATGTGGCCAAACGATGTCTGCCATTAGTATCTCAAATTCAAACCAGTCTGACCTTGTTCAATGTCTATACATTACAACATGCTTGTTTCCAAACCACACAGCGCAGATCTCCGTTATATTCATGCATGCATGGGTTTCAATCATCATGATCTCTTATTCAAATATTTGAATTCAACTTTACATTGATTATGACCTCACCTAGTCTTTTACACCCATACATTGGTCTTCTCTTTATAATTGTACCACTAACTTTCTCTCGTGCATGCATGCACACACACTACCAGTCGGCATTATCCATCGCACACATGCAATGTTTTTTCTTCAGGTCGGTCTCCCATGAAGGCACACACACACACACATCCCCCTCTCGATCATATCAGGCATTCTTTATCTCTCACGTGCATGCACAATGATCGATGTTCCTCTATGTGTGTGTGTGTATAGCTAGGTCTTTCATAGTTTTCCACATAAACCGATCAATCTATATATATATATAGTGAGGTCTCGCCCTCTTTCCCACGTCCACATCGATCAATCTAGACCTCTCTATATAGGATTACATATATAGCTAATGCACCCACATTAATTATATATCCAACACCCCCCTCTCATCATCCATGCCTCCCGGTTCATCTCTCAGACGCGCACACAATGGCGAAGACAGGGGGCAGCAAGGGCCTTGCCCCCCCCTAACATCACTATATATCGAGGCTAATATGAATGTGCTCATTAGACAATTGCTGGTAAAAATGGTTTAAGTTGATGAATTGGCCCTCCTCGTAAAGGATTAGCAATGCTTGGCCCCCTAGCTCATGGGACATTTTTCATGGCTCCGCCACTGCGCGCAAGAGCGCATGTTCTCGCCCCCTCTCTCTAAATATCGATCTCGCAGTTGTGCACTCCTTCATAGTCTCCCTCCACTCGGCCCCTCGCATCATCTTCTAGCCCCCACCGGATTTTGCCACATGTACAATCTAGCAGACTCCATGGTTGAACTTAAGCATAATGCACAAATCTCAAAACAATAGTGGTTCTCCTTTGTTCTTGAATCTTCCGTATCATAACTGCCCAAACTTTTTTTCTAGTTGAATTGCCATTGTTTGTTTTTACTGTATGCTTTACAACGCACAATTCCATGAATCATAAAATATATTAAGGGCTTCTTTGATTCAAAGGATTCTCGAAGGAATTTTGGAGGATTCTAATCCTTAGGAATTTTTCCTATCTTGGTTGTTTGATTCGTAGGATTGTAAACCATAGGATTTTTTCCATATGATTCATTTGCACTAGATTTCATAGGAAACATCCCATCCACTCAAACCTCTTTGAAAGAATTCTGCGTTTTTTCTATGCATAATCAAACACTTGTACCATCCTGTAGGAGTCAAGACGACATTCCACTCTAATCCCATGTTCTTCCTATTCCCGCATTTTGGAAATCCTACGAATCAAAGAGGCCCTAGGTTTTTTTATAAAAACTAACTGATTTTGAATGAGATGAACTATAAGAATTAAACGAAGGTCTACATCAGGCATATATGACTCAGAGCTTACATGCTACAGTGTGGTATTTATTCATAATTTGGTTGCAAAATCTGACGCGTGCAATGCACGTGTACCTTACTAGTACTTCGAGTATGTGAAAAACACAATGGCACGCTACACAGTGTCTCTCTTACAGTTCATGAAGCCATGTGGCACATGTGGAGGTGTTGTCGCGACATCCTTGTGTGGATTGATCACAGTGGCGTGCTGCTGGTTCCAGAAGAATGTACTCGTCCTCCCTGAGCCGCACTAGCGGTACATGCACGAAGCGAAGATGTGCACGCACGCCACGCACGCACTCATTCCCTCGCACGCACATGCGGGTACACGGGGGGACGCAATTTTGTATGAAGATCCACCCCATGTGATAATTTGACGCGTGTAAAGTCCTTCACTTCATTGATGGTCAATTAATACAGTGCATGCAAATTGAGTGGACGTGAGGGCGGAAGAAAGACATGCGTGTAGTACTGCGCGCATGCGAGTAGTTAAATCATGGGTTGCTAGTAGTACTTCCATTGGTCTCCTTCGTATTTTGTGCCAATTTTTGATAGTAACATAATATTTACGCATCTGAGCAGTGTAGTCTACTTGAAATTTATGTTCCACTAAACTCACTGAGAGCCGTTTCGGGCCTCGAAACCAAAAACCATCAATTAATCTTTACATTGTTCCCATCACATTCGAAAGTACTAGTGCTACAATTAAGTGCAAGCCTGCTCACACCGACCAGTACGTACCAAACCTGAACGTGTTCCCACTATGCAGGTTTTAGTACTAGTGCTAGTAGTTAGGTTATAAAAAGGGGAACTACCTAACCGAAAATTACTCTACCTTCCTCCTCATAAGTCCTCCTTTTTCGTTCGTCCTTGCCATGGCCGGTGTGCAGAGCTCTAGGTCGAGAACTACTCGTAACAAGGGAGCGGCAACCAAGGCTGCGAAAAAAAGAGGGCTCGCTGCCACGCAGAGACCTCGAAAGATCTCTCACGGGCAAGCGATGGCTCCCAGGAGCGCCCTAGACGTGGAGGCGAACATGCGGCGCTGGAGTCGTTATCCCTCGATGGCATGCCCGATCAGCTCAATATGAACCTCAATAAGCAGAAGGAGTTCATCCACGGCTTGGTGGAGCTGCTGAAGGAGAGCCTCGACGACATGCCCGCTAAGCTCAATGAGCAGGGGGAGTTGACCGCCGGCTTGGTGATGCTGCTGAAGAAGAGCATTGCCTCGGAGAAGAAGGCGACCTATAACATCCCAAATTTTCAATTTGGAATGTTATACATTAGATCATCATTGCATACCATATTTTATTTTTGCATTCTGGTTGATCCTAGAAATTCTACGCAACTCAATGACCCACGGAGAGAGTTGGGGATTTCGTTATTTTCATATTTGACTTTACTCAAATTTTGAGAATAGGATCATTTGATTTTAATTTTTTATCATCAATAATTTCTATTACAAAAATATGAGAGAGGGAATAAAATGACTTTCCCAAAATAAAGAAATATTGAGGATTTAATAATAAAATCAAATAGGATTTTATTTCGGAGTTTTTCGGTGTTTTATTTGAATTTAGGAAAAATATGCGTTTTTCAGAATTGCATTTAGGTCCCGAATAAATGTTCACCTTGTGCGGCTTGATTATAGAAGCCCGTGAAAATTTATTTCGAATTTTTTGGAGTTTGTTTAGTATTTCTTTTTCTTTTTCTTCCGAGCGGAATAATAAATAAAAAAAACTGACCTACGGGCCGTGTCCGGATAGGACTCCGGCCCGAGGTGGCCTTTAAAAGCCGGCCCAGCCCCCCCGGGAGAAACCCTAGCCGCCCAACCCCTAGCCGCCGCCACCCGCTCCCGCGCCGCCGCCGCCGCCGGACGCCGAGGTTCGCCGCGCCTCGACTTCCGTGCCATCGTTTTTTTTTAAATTAGATCGGTTTTCGTCGGTTTTTCGCTAGTTTTTTTAGTTTTGTTTTTTTAATAGATCAGTTTTTCCGGTTTATTTAAACAGCGAGCGTTCGTCCGTTCGTTCGTTCTAGCGAACGTTCGTCGTTTTTCTTTTTCTTGGATTAAATCCGCGATTTTTTTGATCGCGATTCCTGATCCAATTTTCCTTTTAGTATAACTTTTCGCTCGTTTATCGGAATCAGGCGATTCAAGCGCCTAGAGTTTCATCTCGAAACCCTCTATCCGTTTAACCAACTTAAACAAGATTTTTCTACTGTAAAATTTGCCCTAGATCTAGATTAGTAGAACGAAGTTGTTTTCTTTCGCCGTTTGACTTTCGTTGCTTTGTTCGATTTGATTCTTTTTGCCAACCGGAGTTCTTAAGTTGAACCTTATGGTTAGATCTCTTATTTAACTTTTACCTGTGCATTAGATGAGTACTTATTGTATGCTTGTTTGTTTGTCTGCGATAGAATACCCGGAGTGCGCCGCCTGTTACTTCGAATCTCTAGGTTTCGCGGATCATCAACAAGGCAAGTAACACTTTGATCATACCTTTCCTACTACGCAGTTTTATTGCATTAGATCAATCCTCAAACATTGCATGATTAGGATCTAATTAAATTGTGGGATGGGAAGTAGATGAGGTAGTACCTATTACCTGTTTATTAACAAACCTTTGGGAGTTACTTCTACGTTTGCTTATTATGCCATGCTATGCTAGTAGACGTGGATTGGGTGAGTGATATCCATGACAGATGTGAGTTTTGTTAATTAATGGTTATCTAAGGTGGCAACTTAAACACACATCTGGGTGGATTGAGGCACCTGGGTATTCCAGGACTTGCCTGTTTTCTTTTGGACCGCCACCCAGGCTCAAAGGGATCATCAGACTATTCATACTAGAAACTTCCGTGTGCAGCCACAAGCTATTATGGGCTCTAGCATAGTTGACTAAGTCGTGCGAACTCTTACAGTGGTAGACTAGCAGATGTAGGAGATGTAGGTGGTACGGTCTACCCGATCGTAAGGTGCTAGCGCTTCTGAAAGACTATGTCTCGGTCATCTGTCTTCTCAAACACCATGTAGTGCAAGAAACCAAACGGAGGCGATCAAGTCTTGTGGGGAAAAGTGCGCAAACCTCTGCAGAGTGTAATAAACTAATCATGGTTAGCCGTGTCCCCGGTTATGGACATCTTGAGTATCTAGTACTTGGATTATCATGTGAATCTCAACATGTTACTCTAAATTAATTTTGTTGGGTTATGTTTAATGATGATGCTTAATTGGGATTGAGGATGCTGTCAACCATTCTCAATGTTTAACAACTACCATGATCATTAAATAAATTTTATTCCTTTGAAGTAGGGAAAATTTGGCTTTACGCAAAACTGTAACCATAAAGCTTTCCACTAGCCAAATATGCATATAGTATAGCTGTTTCATTCCATTACTCTCTAGGTGTTACATTGCCAGCATATTCCATGTGCTGACCCATTTCGGGCTGCAACGTTAATGTTGCAGACTTTTCAGACGACGAATAAGGAGATTTTAGGTCGTGGTTCTATACTTAGTGATGCCGTTGGAGTTGATGGACTCACTTATCTTCCAAGCCTTCTGTTGTTTTCGTTATTAGATGGCCTTAAGCCATATTTATTGTAATAAGTTCTCTTTTGAGACACTCGATGTAATATGTGTGTGATTGCTACTCTGCTATAAATCCTCCGAGTACTGTGTGGTGTCAGCATTACTGATCCAGGGATGACACCGGAGCACAGAGATCAGACTGTTTGAGGTCTGGTCGCTACAGAGATGGTATCAGAGAACACGCTGACTGTAGGACACGACCACTAAGCTAAAAGACCGAGATCACTATTTCACTCTCTTCTCTTCTAACCTCTCATCTTTTCTACTCTTTTAGGATGGCGGATGCAAGGAACAAGTTCACGCAACCAGATGAAGATACACCCTTTGGACGACACTTGAAGGAAGTCACTAGATACCTGAACATAGGAGTACCAAGCTTCACCGGAACCTACAACGCCACATTACCTGAAGAAGAGCGCTGGATGATTCAAGTTCAAGTTCCAGGAAGGACGTTCATGCCAGTCACTGAGTCCATAGAGTTTTCTTTTGATACACCAACTTGGAGTCTAGGACAGAGCATGGCAGCTCACATCGCCATGGGACGCATTGGAGAAGTCTACCGCAATGACCTCGAGGATACTATCTACCAGATTTGTGGGCGCCAAGATGAACACTGGGAGATGATCAGCACCAGGAAGGATAGATCAACCGCAGCTTTTATCCAGGAGCTAAACCAGCACATTCGACGACAGGAGAACCAGATGTGCACCGACATGATAGATCTGAAGAAGGCTAAGACTAGAATCAAGGAACTGGAGGAAGAACTCAAGGCTACACGTGAAGATTATGAAGAGGAAATTGAAGTATTGGTGGAGAAGAATGACGACCTGATCAAGAAGATTGGAATATTTATGGGAGGCCCTACGCCAGTAGAGGAAGACGAAGAACCCAAGGAGATTAGCCCGGAAGACTACGTCATTATCGACGACACTAATTCGGATCCAGATAATAGCGATGATGACTATGTTGATGAAGCTGGAGCAGATGCCATGGAGTCTGCAACCGAAGAATATTTCTAGTAGACCACCTCATCAGTAGTAGTAGTCCACCATGTAAATATAGTAGTCCGAGCACTTTTGCGATAGATAGATCGATTGTATGCCCTTGTTTGATTGAATGAAGTGAATTGTTTGCTTTTGCCTCATGTGCATATGGGTAGTGCTCTATTCTTACATCTCATCTTTTCTAAACCCTCAGATGCCTCCGAGACGTGACCCCGGATTTGCCTTTCCACCGAAGCTCACCCAGTTGATCCAGCAGCAAAACACATTGATGCAGTTGCTAGTCCAGAATCAGAATCAAGGGAACAACAACAACAACCCACCACCATCACCACCTGTTGACTACTTAGCCCATTTTCTTAGGCTGAATCCGTCGGTGTTTTCCAGTAGCATCGAGCCGATAGTAGCAGATGATTGGCTCCGCAAGACAGCTAGGGAGTTGACCACAGTAGGATGCACAGATGCGGAAAAGGTGAAGTTTGCCGCACATCAGTTAGAAGGACCCGCAACATCATGGTGGGAAAATTTCACAGCCACTTTTCCAGTCGACACTGTCACATGGGACCAGTTTCAGCAGGCTTTTCGTACTGCACATGTTTCAGCAGGAGCTTTGGCCATGAAGAAGCGTGAGTTTCGCAACTTGCGCCAAGGAGGACGGACAGTTGGCCAGTATGTGGAGGACTTTAGTAAGTTAGCACGTTATGCCCCAGATGACATCACTATGGATGCAGCTAAGCAGGAGAAGTTTCTGGAAGGACTGAATGATGAGTTGAGCATGCAGTTGATGCTAGCAACCTTCAACAACTACCAGGAGTTGGTAGATCATGCTCTTATGATTGAAGGGAAACAGCAGCAAATTGAGAATAGCAAGAGGAAGTATGGACAAGGAAAGTATAGTTCTGGAGCTCAGCAGAAGCCATGTTTTACCCCTATACCAGGAGGACATTTTCAGCATACCCATGGAGGAGGTAGCTCACACAATCACAATGGCACCAGGAATGGTAATGGGAATGGAGGAAGCAACAGCCAGAATCGCACCAACCCATCAACCCCAGCCAAGGACCTGAGCCAAGTCACTTGCTTTAAGTGTTTGAAGACCGGACATTATGCCAATGAATGCCCTGAAATACAAAATGGAAATGGCAATGGAAGCTCTGGGAAGAAGCCGAACCCTTTCAACAGGGGACAGGTGAACCACGTTAGCGTGGAGGAGGTTGAAGCTCAGCTTGATGCGGTAATAGGTAAGTTTTTGGTTAAGTCATTTACTGCACTCGTTCTTTTTGATACTGGTGCATCGCATTCATACATCTCAAGGGGATTTGTGGATAAGTATAACCTATCAACCCAAGCCCTTAGGTCACCCATGTTAGTAACCTCGCCTGGAGCAGAGTATGTGGCTAGCCTATGGTGTGATCGGTTACCATTAAGGATTGGTAACTATGTTTTTCCCTCAGACCTAATAGTATTGGAATCCCAAGGATTGGATGTGATATTAGGCATGGATTGGTTATCAAAGTATGAAGGGAATATTGAATGTGCTAGTAAGTCAATTTTTCTTACCACCCCAGAAGGGAGAAGGATCAAGTATGTATCCCGGCATGTGCCAAAGAGGACTCAAGTAAATTGCCTAACAGGAGTTGTGCAGGAGGAAGTACCAGTGGTAAGGGATTTCCCTGAAGTATTTCCAGAGGAGTTGCCAAGCATGCCACCGGATAGAGATATTGAGTTTTTGATTGAGCTATTGCCAGGCACCGGGCCAATATCAAAGAGACCATATAGGATGCCAGCAAAGGATTTGGTGGAAATTAAGAAGCAGATTAAGGAGTTACTGGATAAGGGATATATCCGCCCAAGTTCTTCGCCTTGGGGATCGCCAGTACTTCTAGTGGAGAAGAAGGATGGATCGTTAAGGATGGTTGTTGATTATCGAGGATTGAACGAAGTAACGATCAAGAACAAGTACCCACTACCAATGATTGATGATCTGTTTGATCGATTGCAAGGAGCTAAAGTATTTTCCAAGATCGATCTGCGATCAGGATACCACCAGTTGAAGATTTGAGAATAGGATATTCCCAAGACAGCTTTTACCACCATGTATGGGTTGTACGAGTATACCGTTATGTCATTTGGTCTGACTAACGCACCTGCCTATTTTATGAACATGATGAACAAAGTGTTTATGGAATTTTTGGATAAGTTCGTCGTAGTGTTCATTGATGATATCCTGGTTTATTCGAAGAATGAAGAGGAGCATAAGGAGCATTTGCGTTTGGTACTTGGAAAGCTCAGAGAACATCAATTATATGCCAAGTTCAGCAAATGTGAGTTTTGGTTGAAGGAAGTAGGATTTCTCGGACACGTTATATCCGGAGAAGGAATAGCAGTAGATACCGCTAAAGCTGATACCGTGACCAAGTGGGAAGCCCCAAAAACAGTTGGAGAGATCCGGAGTTTTCTTGGACTCGCAGGATACTACCGGAGATTTATTGAGAACTTCTCAAAGATTGCGAAGCCTATGACTGAGTTGTTAAAGAAAGATACCAAGTTCATATGGACAGAGGAATGTGAGGCTAGTTTCCAGGAGTTGAAGAAACATTTGGTTACCTCACCAGTGTTGATTTTGCCAGACCAGACCAAAGATTATGAGGTGTATTGCGACGCATCATGTCGAGGACTTGGAGCAGTGCTTATGCAGGAAGGGAGAGTTGTTTCATATGCCTCAAGACAACTGAAACCTCATGAGTTGAATTATGCTACGCATGATTTGGAGTTAGCAGCCGTAGTGCATGCTTTAAAAACATGGAGGCATTTCCTCATTGGAAACCATTGTGAGGTGTACACAGATCATAAGAGTTTGAAGTACATTTTCACACAGAAGGAGTTGAATCTCAGACAAAGGAGATGGTTGGAGCTCATCAAGGATTATGATATGAGATTGCATTATCATCCCGGAAAAGCTAATGTAGTAGCTGACGCATTAAGTCGTAAGAGCCATGTCAATACGTTGATGACGGGAGAAATACCCAAGGAGTTAGCAGAAAATCTACGTGAACTATGTTTGGAAATAGTTCCGAGAGGCCATGTAGCAGCATTGAAGATTCAGTCAACTTTGATGGATAGAATCAGAGAAGCCCAGAAGACCGACAAAGAGATTGCCGCTATTAAGGAGAAACTGAGCAAAGGAAAGGCTAAAGGATTTTGTGAGGATGAGCACGATACCCTATGGTTTGAAGACCGCGTTTACGTGCCCAATGACCCGGAGATCAGGAAGTTGATTTTGCAAGAGGCACACGACTCACCGTATTCGATTCACCCAGGAAATACCAAGATGTATTTGGATTTGAAAGATATTTTCTGGTGGACCGGAATGAATAAGGATATTGCGGAGTATGTAGCAGTTTGTGATGTATGTCAGAGAGTAAAGGCAGAGCATCAGAAGCCAGCAGAATTGTTACAACCATTGCCGATACCCGAATGGAAGTGGGATAAGCTAGGCATGGATTTTATCACGGTATTGCCCAGGACTCGTTCATGCTATGACTCGATTTGGGTTGTAGTTGATCGATTGATGAAGGTAGCTCATTTTATCCCGGTAAAGACCACTTACACCAGTGCTAAGTTGGCAAAGATATACATGACCAGGATCGTATGTCTGCATGGAGTTCCAAGGAGTATCGTATCAGATAGAGGAACCCAGTTTACCTCAAAGTTCTGGAAGCAGTTGCACGAAACTTTGGGTACCAGGCTAGAATTTAGTACAGCTTTTCATCCACAGACAGATGGACAGACCGAGAGAGTCAATCAGATTTTGGAGGATATGCTGAGAGCTTGTGCGCTAGATTACGGATCTAGTTGGGACGATAATTTGCCATATGCAGAGTTCTCTTACAACAACAGTTACCAAGCCAGTTTAATGATGGCCCCTTTCGAAGCCTTGTACGAAAGGAGGTGCAGGACACCGTTGTCATGGGACGAAGTTGGAGACCGCCAGTTATTTGGACCTGACTTGATTAAAGAGTCTGAACAGAAGGTGAAGTTGATTCGCGATAGGCTCAAGGTAGCCCAGTCCAGACAGAAAAGTTATGCAGATTCTAAACACAAGGAGACAGTTTACAAAGTCGGAGATAGAGCTTATCTTCGAGTATCTCCACTTCGGGGAACAAAGCGTTTTGGAGTTAAAGGGAAGTTAGCACCACGATTTGTAGGACCATATCGAGTTTTGGAGCGTATGGGAGAAGTGGCCTATAAGTTGGAATCGCCTGAAGGATTGTCAGGAGTTCATGATGTGTTCCACGTTTCTCAGTTAAAGAAATGTCACGCGGAGATGGCTGACATACCGTTGAGAGACACAGTGCCCTTAGAAACTATTCAGTTGGATAACGATTTGACCTACGAGGAGAAGCAAATTAAGATCCTCGAGTTTGCCAACCGAGTTACCCGTAGCAAGGTTATCAAGTTTTGCAAAGTTCAGTGGAGCCACCACACAGAGGATGAAGCCACCTGGGAGCGAGAGGAGGATTTGCTCAAGGACCACCCTCACCTATTTTCTAGCCAACCCGAATCTCGAGGGCGAGATTCATCTTAAGGGGGGTAGGTTTGTAACATCCCAAATTTTCAATTTGGAATGTTATACATTAGATCATCATTGCATACCATATTTTATTTTTGCATTTTGGTTGATCCTAGAAATTCTACGCAACTCAATGACCCAAGGAGAGAGTTGGGGATTTCGTTATTTTCATATTTGAGTTTTCTCAAATTTTGAGAATAGGATCATTTGATTTTAATTATTTTATCATCAATTATTTTATTACAAAAATATGAGAGAGGGAATAAAATGACTTTCCCAAAATAAAGAAATATTGAGGATTTAATAATAAAATCAAATAGGATTTTATTTCAGAGTTTTTCGGTGTTTTATTTGAATTTAGGAAAAATGTGCGTTTTTCAAAATTGCATTTAGGTCCCAAATAAATGTTCACCTTGTGCGGCTTGATTTTAGGATCCCGTGAAAATTTATTTCGGAATTTTTGGAGTCCGTTTAGTATTTCTTTTTATTTTTCTTCCGAGCGGAATAATAATAAAAAAAACTGACCTACGGGCCGTGTCCGGATAGGACTCCGGCCCGAGGTGGCCTATAAAGCCGGCCCAGCCCCCCCGGGAGAGACCCTAGCCGCCCAGCCCCTAGCCGCCGCCGCCACCCGCTCCCACGCCGCCGCCGCCGATGTTCGCCGCGCCTCGACTTCCGTGCCATCAGTTTTTTTTAAAAAAAATAGATCGGTTTTCGTCGGTTTTTCGCCGGTTTTTTTTAGTTTCGGTTTTTTTAATAGATCGGTTTTTCCGGTTTATTTAAATAGCGAGCGTTCGTCCGTTCGTTCGTTCTAGCGAACGTTCGTCATTTTTCTTTTTCTCGGATTAAATCCGCGATTTTTCTGATCGCGATTCCTGATCCGATTTTCTTTTTAGTATAACTTTTCACTCGTTTATCGGAATCAGGCGATTCAAGCGCCTAGAGTTTCGTCTCGAAACCCTCTATCCGTTTAACCAACTTAAACAAGATTTTTCTACTGTAAAATTTGCCCTAGATCTAGATTAGTAGAGCGAAGTTGTTTTCGTTCGCCGTTTGACTTTCGTTGCTTTGTTCGATTTGATTCTTTTTGCCAACCGGAGTTCTTAAGTTGAGCCTTCTGGTTAGTTCTCTTATTTGACTTTTACATGTGCATTAGATGAGTACTTATTGTATGCTTGTTTGTTTGTCTGCGATAGAATACCCGGAGTGCGCCACCTGTTACTTCGAATCTCTAGGTTTCGCGGATCATCAACAAGGCAAGTAACATTTTGATCATACCTTTCCTACTACCCAGTTTTATTGCATTAGATCAATCCTCAAACATTGCATGATTATGATCTAATTAAATTGTGGGATGGGAAGTAGATGAGGTAGTACCTATTTCCTGTTTATTAACAAACCTTTGGGAGTTACTTCTACGTTTGCTTATTATGCCATGCTATGCTAGTAGACGTGGATTGGGTGAGTGATATCCATGACAGATGTGAGTTTTGTTAATTAATGGTTATCTAAGGTGGCAACTTAAACACACATCTGGGTGGATTGAGGCACCTGGGTATTCCAGGACTTGCCTGTTTTCTTTTGGACCGCCACCCAGGCTCAAAGGGATCATGAGACTATTCATACTAGAAACTTCCGTGTGCAGCCACAACCTATTATGGGCTCTAGCATAGTTGACTAAGTCGTGCGAACTCTTACAGTGGCAGACTAGCAGATGTAGGGGGTGTAGGTGGTACAGTCTACCCGATCGTAAGGTGCTAGCGCTTTTGAAAGACTATGTCTCGGTCGTCCGTCTTCTCAAACACCATGTAGTGCGAGAAACCAAACGGAGGCGATCGAGTCTTGTGGGGAAAAGTGCGCAAACCTCTGCAGAGTGTAATAAACTAATCATGGTTAGCCGTGTCCCCAGTTATGGACATCTTGAGTATCTAGTACCTGGATTATCATGTGAATCTCAACATGTTACTCTAAATTAATTTTGTTGGGTTATGTTTAATGATGATGCTTAATTGGGATTGAGGATGCTGCCAACCATTCTCAATGTTTAACAACTACCATGATCGTTAAATAAATTTTATTCCTTTGAAGTAGGGAAAAATTGGCTTTACGCAAAACTGTAACCATAGAGCTTTACACCAGCCAAATATGCATATAGTATAGCTGTTTCATTCCATTACTCTCTAGGTGTTACATTGCCAGCATATTCCATGTGCTGACCCATTTCGGGTTGCAACGTTAATGTTGCAGACTTTTCAGATGACGAATAAGGAGTTTTTAGGTCATGGTTCTATACTCAGTGATGTCGTTGGAGTTGATGGACTCACTTATCTTCCAAACCTTCCGCTGTTTTCGTTATTAGAAGGCCTTAAGCCATATTTATTGTAATAAGTTCTCTTTTGAGACACTCGATGTAATAAGTGTGTGATTGCTACTCTGCTATAAATCCTCCGAGTACTGTGTGGTGTCAGCATTACTGATCCATGGATGACACCGGAGCACAGAGATCAGACTATTTGAGGTCTGGCGCTACACGACCGGTGAAATCCTGCAACTTCAGGAGGACAAGGTGAAGCTCTGCCATGAGCTTGACCTGCTGAAGGAGGAGAACACTGGCTGGAAGAAGCTGGATGAGAATAGAGTAGTTCCTCGATGAAGATGTTGCAGGCCCTCATCATGGAACAGAAGGAGGAGTTGGCGAAGCTCCGCATCGAGCACCCGGCTGCTGTCAAGGTACGTAATGCGGCCGTGGAACAGATGATGATGGCTCGCATCGAGAAATCCCGCGTCATGGACATAATGATGAAGATGGCGGTGGAGACGCGCGAGGAGATGGAGGTCGTGGAGGCGATGAAGAAGCAGTTACGACTCCGCGGCCAGCAACCCTTCATGTAGTGAGAGCAGCGCCCCAGACTTGTGTGTGCGTCTTCCTTCTTTTTTGGGGGTGATAATTCTTCTTCTTATTTTGCTTCGGGTGTTTAGCCGCACGTGTCACCTTCTCTGCGACACATGAATAGAACAATGCTAAAAATGAGATGACTAGCAAATTAGATCTTTCTTTATCGCCAATAGAACAATGCCTCTTGCTAGTAATATATAATAAGAGCAGAGAGTAGAGGATATGGCACTGGGCTGCCGTGTTTCGTGCTCCTTTGTCATACTCCATTGGAAAACTTGAGTATACCGCACGGTTCTTTGCTCCTCCTCAGGTCGTCGACACATTTATACGAGCACTCAAATCACAAGGCTCCGCCTTCCAGCAGTCATGAGACGTCAAATCACAAAGGCCCTCGCCTCTCGTGAAAAGGACCAAGCTAGACTGCCCCACCCTCTAGCCTTTTAAAAAATGCATACATTTGTACAGTAGTAGTATCGAGGGATTGCGCCATGGAGCAAAACTAACAAGATGTAATTAAAGAAAAAAGGTGGTACATATAGAGAGCGCTTGTCGCCAAATTATGCATATACTATGACACTACCCACTATGAAGGCACTAGTAACATAGACTAGTAACTAGTCTATGCTACGCTCCACTATGACCAACCAAAGTCGAGGCGCGGATACCAACGAGGGCCTGGTTGTGTCTATACTTGGACAACTCAGTCGACTGCATGCGCACCAGGCAGACAAAGCTCGTGTCGTGTTGGTGCCGTGTGCGGCCTGCACATTCATCAGTTTTGCTATAAGTCGCAGTAGATGCTATATAGGTCTGTCAGATATTACATCGAGATCCGTGCAAAATTTTCTTTTCAGATTTTCAGATTTTCTTTTTCTCTCTTAAAGCTCAGTCGAGTGAGACATTGCCACGCCATTAAACAAAGGCTCGGGCGCCATTAATGGAGACCTTGGGAGAGAGGTGGACGGCAGATGGAGGTCAAAGGGCTCGCACGCCTCCCGTACTCAAATATCTACCATGCACGGCGCCTCCTAGGTAATAAAAAAGGGGACGCGTGGCGGCACGTAAATGGTAAATAGAACGCCCACGGTTTCAATAATACTTGTGTTTCCGATTGTAACGTGACAGCACTTGTTCCAAAATGACTTTGTTGATTGTTAATGTGTGCGCCCTCGCAAATCGGAAAGCAAAATTACCACAGCATGTTGGTGCCATGTCATGACACCAAGCAAAGTTTCATGATTTTCATGCGTGTTTCGGATTTACAGGAATTAAAAAACCAAGTTTCTCAATGTTTCTAGCCGAGCCATGACGCCCAGATGTTTGAATTTCATTCCCATTTTTGGCATGGGACCTAGAAATTTACCCGAGGACACACATGTGATTTTTCAACCAGCTTTGGTAACTAGAGCATGTGCTTGTATTTAAAATTTGAATTATGCACACAAAGGTGACACGTTCCCTCTTAGAACCATGAGTCTTCTTGAGAGAAGCTCCGGTTTGCAAGAAACTTATACCAAAACTTGTTCCTATTCTGCAAAAAAATTTACCACAGCATGGTAGTACCATGACATGACACCATGCCAAGTTTCATGATTTTCAGGCGTGTTTTGGATTTACAAGAATTTTAAAACCAAGCTTCTCAATGTTCTTGGCCGAACCACGATGCCCATATGTTTGAATTTCATTCCCATGTCTTGCATGTGACCTAGAAATTCACCCGAGGACACACATGTGATTTTTCAATCAACTTTGGTGCACGGGAGCATGTGCTTGTAGTTCAAATTTGAATTATGCACATTAAATGACCAGAAACTCAATTAATGTATAAAAAAGGCCAAACGAACCTATAATAATTCCAAAATTTAACAAGGCACTCATATAGTTCTATGTTGCCTCTGTAAAGAAAATCTGGGGGGAGGCAGTGTATATTAGAAATGCCATTAGACATTGTTATTTTCACGTCAAACTCGTTGACCATGATACATGACAAAAATAAGCCGATTCTCACAATGATAAGTTAATGGTTTCCAGCACAACACACCCCTCAAATAAAACTAAGCACCCTGGAATTCTTTGACAAAACTAAGCACCCTGAAATTCTTTGACAACTAAACTTATGGCTATATGATGTTGGCCATATATATTGTACGTATATAATGTGAAGAAACGAGTGGCAGTACTATACCAACTAAAAGATGAAATGTACTAAATATAACGAGAAGAAACATAACATACTTCTGCTGGGTGCTCAGCACAACACACCCCTCAAATAAAACTAAGCACACTTGAAATTAAACTAAGCAACTAATCTGGTAGACACTTCATTAGAACCACCATGAGCAACGACACTGCCACCTTACTCGGACTCCTCATACACGTCCTCAATTTCCTCCTTGTCCCTCTTCCTCTTGGCTGATACGTACGTCTTTGCTTGAACCGCACACTTGGCTCTTGATCTTCATCCAACCCTTGTAGATATTGAAACAAAGGTAGCCATCCATTGCAGCATAGTGGATGTGGTCTATATCTAGTATATTCCACTCACATGCATGATGAAACATGAACGGAGGTTTCTTTAGTGTACCGTACGAAGGATGAACCATGGCTCCTGCCAGGGTCAGCATTGAAGGCTGATCACGGGAGGGCACCAGCCATTTCTTCTGGAGGTCGAATGGGTTGCCTACAACGAGGCTTATCCGACCTAGGATTTCCTTGTCGTTCCTAAAGTCTACAGTAAAGAATTTGACTCGGCCATCCTTGAGGAAATTCTTAAAATCCTGGCACTCAACGTCGGCATGGCATATGTGGTAGACCAAGCATAAGTCATGCACACAAACCTGGATCACGGCGGGCTTCTTCTTCTCTGCCTCCTTTAGATTCTTCTCACTTCCCAGGACTGTGGTGTACTCAACATCTAGCCCAGCGACCCACTCATCATTTGAGTTTTCGAACATGTGTTTTAAGTGAGCAAGGCATTCTTTCACCATTGTGGAAGAACGGGTGTAGATGACGTCGAACTCATCGCCTGTGATGGTTCTAACCTTGTACTCACCGCCGATCATGGAGATTTGGGACTCCATGGATTTGGGAGGAGGGTTAGGATTAGTGGAACTACCGTAATGTGAAAGGACGGGACGACTAGGAGCGGTTTATCGATTGTAAAAATGTCGAGTGGGGGGGCGCATGCGAATGGCAGGGTAGTGGCTTGCCTGGTGGATAAATGGATTCATGCACAGTACTATGGGGGCCCAATTAGATGTCATGTCTACTCGACGCCCAATTAAATGGCTTTCGATGCCATGTCAAATGTCGGGAAAATTACAGGTGATACGAAGCTTTCCATTCTCCCATGATACGGGCTTCTGAGAGCCCTTGGATCTGTGATTGAAAGGTTGCATGGCGTGATTCTAGACCTATGGGTGAATATCCTATCCTAGAGGGTTATTCTGCAAATTTTTAACAACTTAGCATGCGACCGTTCGATCTCAGATCCAAGGGCTGCCAGCAGCCCGTATCATGGTCGCGCCTACCACGACCGTCGCCTCGCTCGTGCGGCCGCTCCCTTGGAGATTTAACACGGTGCGTTAGGCTATCTGATGTTGGCATGTCATACATAGTCATCACTTAGTCACTCATACAACAAGGTTAGCTATAAGGTTGGCTATAAGAGTATTTTTTGTTTACTTCTCTCTATCTCTTTCTTCGTAGTATTTATTGCATTTGCCAAGGAGTGAGCTCTTCCAATCAAAATGGTGCTTAGATGAGGTGTTATGGGCATTAAATGGCTTAGCAACTCAAGTCCCCAATGCATAGGTGCTTAGTTTTTTGTTGCTAAGTTTGCTTCATCTAGGTACACGCGCTTATCACCGTTTCTTCCTAGGGTCACCAAACTAGTCTGTCTCTTCTTAATTAACTTGCCACATCAGAGTTTATGCCTATGTGGCAGGCTTAGCACCTGTAGGACCAAGTACAATAGTGGGCTATAAGCCCGCTTTACATATCATTTTTGCATATGTGGGGGAAAGAGGCAAGGAAAAAGTGGAGGAGTGGGCTCTCAAGCAAGAGCCAGCCTCTACATGGTGGAGCATCGGGAGAGGCACCTGTATGGAGGTGGTCAGGAATCGGGAGACTCAAGCCGGTCGTAGCGCCGCAGTTAAAATGATAATGGCAAGTAAAATCACAGGGCCCCACCTGTCTAGCAGTAACTCACTGTCAAATCACACAGCCCTACATTTGCAGTAGCCTACTCCCTCATCTTCTCGCGTCTCTGTCAAACCGACTAGGCGGAACTGCCCCGCCTACCGCGCGGGAAAATCCCGCCCTTGACTTTTAAATAGTACAATATACTAATTTTGTATCCATGGATTGTGCCATCGAGTAAAGCCTCAAGAAAACGGCGGGACACATGTACATAGTATACAACATGCCCGTCGCGTTCGCGTCGCACCCCAGATGGTCGATCGGTTTGGCACGCCGCTCTCCGAATGGAACGCGCGTCATATTGCATTTGCACACACATGTGGGACCACAATTGAGAAGCGACCATAGCCACACTCCCCGGCCCCGCAAGTCGGGTGAGTTAATAGAAGTAGTACATACATTGGTACCTGGACGATCCCTGCAAGACACGGAAGATCAGTGCGTCCATGCATGTGACCAGACTCCAGCAGACACGCCTGGATTGGCTATCGTCTACATGTCGTGCAGGCTGTGTTGTACATGGCTGTAGTTCTGGTAAGAAATCTAAAAAAGGTTTCTTGTCATCTCACAAAATTAGGTGTCATGTGCTTCGGATCACTGCAAGGGTTAAACGGCGACAACTGAGTTGGGCTAGTCATTGGGGGCACATGCACGAAGACTACTCGGCTGCCATCTAGGTCAAGCCGGCTATGTTAATCAGGACATCTATCGACGGACCCCTTTTCTACGAGTTTATCTTTAATTTGAGCTTTGATCCTCATCTAGTTTGCTCGTCGGGATTCATCTTGTCTCCTTTGGGCAGTGAGGTTATGATTTCTTGTCATGTGCATTTTTTTGTGTTATATGTTATAACCCGATGCTTCAGATCAAAATGATGACAACTGCACCTCCGCGGAACGTGCATGAAGACTTCTCGATAGTCATTGCCGAGGTCAAGCCGGCTCCGGCCGGTAGACAAAAGAAAACTAGCACTCCACTATATAGGCAGGAGCATCCGTGCTTGCTTGCTAGTGTTGATCTCTTCACACTGTCTCGTCCTTTCCAGATCTAAACACGACAGCGGTGGCCACACTCTCTCTCTACTCACTGCTGGTCACAGATCCAGCCGGATCCTCTCCGCCGGGGAAGGTGAGAAGGTGCAACGTTCACGCGGTCGTCCTCGGTGACGGCTCTTACCCATTGCCGGTGCATCCTGATCAGCGTGCCTTGCCGTTCTCTCCCAAGCATCGCTGGCGAGGGAGGGCCTCCCACCCCTTCTTCCTCGCTGCCGTAGTGTGGGCAGATCTGGCCTCCCGCCGCCAGCCTAGCGACATCCCGGCGACCCTCAGGTATAACTTCCTTCGAAACCGGCCTTGCTCTACTTCCTGAGCTCCTGACGTCGCTGCATTTGTATCTTTTACTATTTCTTAGCCACCCTTGCGTACATAGGATCGATCGGCTGTTCGAAAACCACCTAATTTTTTACTATTAAGAGGTAAAACTAGTTAATGCACTCGAATCTAGTAGTACTTGGTTCAAACAAGGAAGAAAGGGGGTGGGGGTGGGGCAAGATTTGTTACCTGAATCTAGGACTTGGTCAAAAGAGGAAATAATGGGGGAAAAAGTAGCAGAGACTGGCTATCCAACTGGTCTCTAGGTCTAATAAGGAAATAAAGGGAACGCAGTACAAACTCAATATAAACCCGATCTATTGGTTGAAAAAGGAAAGAAAGTGGGGACTGGGGGACAAGTCAACAGAGTAAGTCCAGCACTAGATTTGCTAGCTTCACACAGTATAAGGTGGCTATATACCGAACAAAAATGGGACCAACCCAGATATCCTCTTCTGATGTTTGTTGCCCCGAGCCGCTCTTATGTAATGCCACTGGTAAAATGTAGCAGATGCACTGTTAAAAGTAAGGACGTGTTAAACCAATGTTGTTTTCAATGTAATGCCTCCAGTAATATGAATCAATGGCACTTTTTTCATGTCCTGCTAAATTTCCCATTAAGATAAGTTGCTTCTTTTCGTTAGAGATGCAACTGTCCTGGTCCGCCTACTCTCCAGGAGCTTCACGACCAACCTTGATGTTGCTCAATTTTATTGCAACTAATGAAGAAGAAGCTCTGTGGGTTTCGTTTTCTGATGGAAATGGAACCGGGGCTGGGGCCCTTTTCTTAAAAAAAGAAGAAGAAGCTGCTAGCTCATGGGACATTTCTTCATTTTAGGTGAACTGCACCAAAAGGTCCCATGAATTGAATCATCCGTGTTGGTGACTGGTGTCATCCCTTCTACGATGGCGTTGACTGCAGATATGGTTCCCATCACGAGATATGTTCCTTTTTGGTCTGTCCGTTTGCCAAAGATCCTACATGTTGATCCTGCTCTTGTGCTATTGTTTTGGCACTGCCATGATAAAGCAGTAATGTTATTATTTTGCACCTTAATCTAGTGGCACTATTAATTTGAGGCAATGTTTTGGCACCGCTAGTGCCATTGTTTTTTATATATCAAAAGAGGGGGTTCCCTCCGATTTCATTAAAGAAACCCAACAATAGAGAACCATTATCTGACAACATCTTAGTGTAAACAGGCAGTTATGAAACTACTACTAGAACGGACTGAGTACTAGCAGGAGACAAGTTCGCCACATAAGCTAGGCAGGTAGGGGGGACGCAGCACCAGCTCGACCAAGTTTGGGTTACAACCCAAATGCGACCACAGAAACATCAGGGGGAAGATAGGGACTGAAAGAGCCAGCTTCAGCAACCCAGTCTAAGCACCCCCAGCCTTCATCGTTGCAACGCACAGTACACCTCGTTTGCCACCTGCTCGACCCTAGTGTCACTGATAAAATTAAGTAACAATACAGTTAAAATAGAGCGAGTGTCCTCTCTATCATTTCATTTCCTATGTAGATAAAGAAAGTTTGCTAATGTATGTTTCATCAACTAGTCCCATTGTTAATGTTTAAGCGTTTCTGCAAACTAGGGTGCTTAATTTTAGTTGATATGCACAAAAATAGAGATTTGAATGTCTCAAGGCCCCTCCTTCTACTACCATTGTACACTGATGTTCATCACTGGCAGAAGGTGTATCGGGGAGACTTGGGTCGATTTCTAGTATGATGTTATATTTTCTTCTGTTTATTAGTGTATGTTTCATCAACTAGTGCCACTATAATGTAATCACGCCTTTTCATTATCTGTGCAAATAGGGTTATTCAACTGCATTTTGGTGGAACTGCACAAATGTACGGATGAAACCGGCATATATGCAGAGTGCGAAGTGCCAAGTAAAAATTACCAACACCAACCCTGCTCCATCTAAGCATTGGCATCCACCACCATCAGTGGGATGTGTGGCGCTCACTGTGGATGGATCTTTCTCGGTAGCAAATCCTCCAACCAAATACTAGTAGCTTAGACTTAAAAAATACTAGTAGCTTAGATTAGCGGTTTTCTAGGGGTGTACTCTTTTCTGAAAGAAGCACCAATCTATTTTTCTTTATTTGTACACAGTGTCACAACTTTGACCCAAAGGTCCAGAGCTATTTTAGGGTGATTGGCGCAGTACTCGGAGACTGATTGTAAGCATGATTTTTATTAGTTGTCACACTGATTGTAAGCATGAGTAGATGGAAGATTAGGTTAGTGTGAAGCTTACCTTAAACCCTACCGATGCCGTTGAAACGAGGCGAGCGTCAAGGGAACCATGGAGAACGGCAGGGAAGCGACATCACGCCATCCGGCCTCCTCTTGTGCTGGGAGAACGAATACTCCTGTGGCTCCGACTGGCTCTACACCCTCATGAACAGCACACCATACTCGATCGATTCGTTATCCTATGGGTGCTCGACCTTCGACCTGTACGCCGACCACCTCCGCCTGACTTTCACCTCGGGCAAATATGTCTGCTCCATCGCCCAGAGGAGATACTCGATGAACTCGAAGGACTGCGGCGTGACTACCGCCGAGGAGTACATCATCGCCCTCATCGCCGTCGTCTCGCTCTTTCGCATACATTGCCACATGGCCCTCACCGTCCTCAAAATCTCCCACTCATTATCAAACCAAGTAAGGATCTCCTTCAACCTGGCTAACTTTTTCTGGTTGCCGTCGGCGATCTGCCTGATTCGCTGCTGCATGCCCTCCATAGATGTCCTTCTGAGTGGTCCATTGCTAGCTTTGGAAGATGGGAGGAGAGACGGTGGTCTTGCAATAGAGAAGAGGGAGAGGCGAGATGGTGGTTTTGGAATGGAGATGATGGAGAGGAGAGGAGGTGGTTTTCAAATGGAGAAGAGGGAGAGGCGAGACGGTGGTTTTGGAATGGAGATGATGGAGCGGAGAGGTTCCCCTGCCTTTCGGTCGCTGACAAGTGATTCTCAGAGAAGAAACTGCAAGTTTAAATTTTAGATAAGAAACTCCAAGTTCAGTTTCAGATAAGAAACTGCAACTTTCAGAGGCAGAGCATTTATATTAACACGGCCTTTTCAAATAGTGTTAACATCATGCTGGAAGATTTATTCATGGTCGAAACTGGAACTACTAGCCTGTTAACATCATGCTGATCAACATTCATGCATAACACATCCTCATACGATGCACAGTCAAAAAGATATGCTATTTTCAAGATGCCCACACAATGTCGAGTGTGCGAAAAACAGAGAAAACGAGGGACGAAGTTTTGGCAAGTGTTGGACATGGTGTGTGGAGATGACAATTGGGACCCACATGTCAATAAAGGCAGAGGCAAAAAATTTGGAGATATTTTCTCTACACAGGTGGAATCGAACCCGGGCGGAATAGCTGTCGGGTAGTGTCACTCGGCCACTAGGCTAGTTCAGTCGTTTCGTTACTAATAAGGTACTTCCTCAGGTGGTTGGATCTTCTCCCACGCCTTTGTGCGCTCGCCGCGACGCCGCTGTCTGCCGTTGTGAACATGCTGAACAAATGAGAGGAATCTGGAGAGGACTGTACATGGAGAGGCGGACAGTCGGGACCCACCAGGTCTATGGTCATACGCAAGCAAGTGCCTCATCGAAAAAATACTTCCTCCTAATGCTATACTGACGTTGGGGCCCAAGGGTTTGTCAACATAGTTACATTTTTTAGGTGCTTCAACGTAGTTACTATAGGAGATAAATTCACAACGAAGCCGGGGAGCTGGCAGGTATCATTTATTATCACTGGGGCAGCAAGTATCAGCTGGGTTTTGGGCTGCCCCATCTAGGCTTTCTTTTTTAACATGCGCAGCCCACGACCTCGGATGGGAGGTCGATAGGCCTATTTGTAATTTCTTGAGGGCCGTCATGTATCGACCGGCCTATGGACCTCCCATCTGAGGTTTTATTTTTCCTGAAACATCGGAAGCCCAATTTATGTATTTTTTTTGAAGAAAACGCAGAGGTCTGTTCTATTTTTCTATATAAGAATAGGAACGCCTTGTCCAATTTATGTTTCCCTTCTAACTATATTATATATATATATATTATTATATATTATTGTTATTGTCATCATATATTTAACAGATACTTACATATGTAAGAAAACAATATCCCACATCTTATTAACT
>NC_057797.1:266289867-266334725 GCF_018294505.1 Triticum aestivum | reverse complement strand
AAAATGCTCAGCCCCTGTTTTTTTTTTTGATAACATTGTTGCGCCCACCCAAACATTATAATTATAATAAGCTGAACAAAATCATGTATTTCGAGAAAGTGCAAATGGCCTGTATTTTTTTAGGAAAAGCATAAATGGGCCACAAGGACACTACATTATTTGTTCACCCAGCCCAGCTAATGGACTGTAATTCAAAAGAAAAGAGATCAAATGGATTGTAAATTTTACCCTGCAAAAAAAACTGTAAATTCTGGAAAAAAATGGGTTGAATACGTGCCACATTTTTGGAGGCTGAAATGTGGGCCAATAGGTCGAAGCCAATGCATGTCGTTGTCAACTTAGTCAACAAATGATTTTGACATCGTTAGCCATTGGATTTACATCCAACGACCGACATCCATCTTCAATCTCTCGTCTTCTTCCTCCAGCGCCGCCGGGACCACCTGCTCCCGCCTCCACACCTCCTATTCTTCTCCACCGACTGCCGAACCACACCACACCAGAACCAGTTAACCCTCATACACCTCTCCGTCTGTGAATCTATTCCCGCGTCTTCCCATCTCCGGCTCGTTGCTGTCCAGGGCCTCGTCGTCGTCCACCACCTTGGATGCGCTCGGCGCGAAGTGGTCAACGAATGACACCATCAGAAGTAAACTATGCGTGGAGAGGCTGACAGCTGGGTCCACGGCTGCACGCAAGGAAATGCCTCCTTATTACGCGTAAAATAATGATTCCTCCACCTGACAGCTGGGACCCACCAGAAGGGCCTCTGTATTTCGTGAAAAACGTTCCCATTGCTGACAGGTCGGACCCACCAGCTATATCTTCGCACGCAAGGAAGTGCCTCCTTGTTACGCACAAAAAATGAATACCCCCAGCTAGCTGGGACCCACAATAGTGGGAGGCTGACTTGTGGGCCAACTAAGTTGATGGGGACGGAGGGCTTTGTCAACTTACTCAATATGAACGATTCTAGCTCCAGTGACCCTATGATGTCCATCCAACGGCCGTAGTGCTTCTTCAACCTCTGGTCTTCTTGCTCCAGCCGCCCAAAGCAGCGCCGGTCGTGCCTCATGCTCCTGCCTCCGGTGGCCGGCTGCAATGTCGTGGAGGCCTCACCGCCCCCTACTACTCCCACCGCTGGCCAGGCCATCCCTCTACACACCCACACCCCCTGTTATTTTGTGGCGGCGACAGCCTCACACTGCAGCGAACCAACGAACCGTCATACTCCTCTGCACGTGGGCATCCATTGTCGCGTCTTCCCCGGCTCCATGTCGTCCCCTTCCTAGGCCTCGCCATCGTCCACCGCCCTGGTGCTCTCGGCACGGTGTTGTCAACGTGGTCAAGGAACGACTTCCATCGGAAGAGTACTGTACATGGAGAGGATGACAGTTGGGTCCATGGCAGCCGCAAGGAAGTGCCTCCTTATTACGCGGGAAATAATTATTCCTCCACCTGACAGCAGGGACCCACCGGACGGGCCACCGTATTTGGCGAAAAAACGTTTCCCCCCTGACTGCTGGGACCCACCAAACGTGCCACCGTATTTCACAAAAAAAATTCCCCCCGCCGTCAACTCGGACCCACCGGAAGTGCCTCCTTATTACGCACAAAAAATGAATACTACCCCTGCTAGTTGGGACCCACCTTGGTGGGTGGCTCACTTGTGGGCCTACTAAGTTGACGAGGACGGAGTGCTTTGTCAACTTAGTCAATATGAACGATTCTAGCTCCAGTGACCGTACGATGTTCATCCAACGGCCGTAGTGCTTCTTCAACATCTGGTCTTCTTGCTCCAGCCGCCCAAAGCAGCGCCGGTCATGCCGCATGCTCCTGCCTCCCGTGGCCGGCTGTGCCGCCGTAGAGGCCTCACCGCCCCCTACCCCCACCGCTGGCCAGGCCCTGCGACGATGGCAGCCACACGCCGTAGCTGAACCAGTGAACCCTCGTACTCCTCTTCGCGCGGGCTTCCACTGTCGTGTTTTCCCCGGCTCCGTGTCGTCCCCTTCCTAGGCCTCGCCGTCGTCCACCGCCCTGGTGCTCTCGGCGCGGCGTGGTGAATGTGGTCAAGGAACGGCTTCCATCTGACCTGGACTATACGTGGATAGGCTGTCAGCTGGGTCCATGGCCGCAGCAAGGAAGTGCCTCCTTATTACGCGCAAAATAATTATTCCTCCACCTAATAGCGGGGACCCACCGGACGGGCCCCCGTATTTCGTGAAAAAAACATTTCCCCCTGACTGCTGGGACCCACCAGCTACATCTTCGCACGCAAGGAAGTGCGTCTGGGCAAAAAAAAACGATTCGCCCCCATGACTGCTAGGACCCACCAGCTACATCTTCGCACGCAAGGAAGTGCCTGACAGTCGGGACCCACCTGGTCGAAGCATACTTAGCGTTGTCATTCTGCTCGTGAACATGTACATACAGACTGGTCGATGTAGAGGCGCGCACGTGTCGTAGCAGAGGTGTGCACGTAGCATGTACACGTACGTACAACGGCTAGGGTGCAAGAAAGTAAATACAGCCACGTACGTACATATAGGCGGGGTCTCAAACGCCTACTCGCGCGTACGTACGACCCAGTCTCGTGTACATGGCTGGGTTAGAACAGAGAAACAACGTCATCGTCGTGTTCCTGGGGAGCCAACCGGCTGGGTCAGAATGAAATACGTTGTCGTGTTCATCGGGAGGGCTTGGACGGAACAGCCGATGGAAACGAGGCCTGGCATACCGCAGAACGGAGGAAACGGCCTTGTGTTCGACCGGCCACGGTTGAAACAGCATCCTGTTCATCGGGAGGGGTCTGGCATACCGCAAAACGGAGGAAACGGACCTCCTACGGTCGAAACGGGGGCCCTGTTGATCGGGAGGGGTGTGGCGTACCGCAAAACGGAGGAAACGGACTTGTGTTGGAGCGCTTCGGTCGAAACGGGGGTCCTGTTCATCGGGAGGGGTGTGGCGTACCACAAAACGGGACTCCACAGGATACTGTTCATCTCCACCGTCGACCCCCTCCAGCCTCCACGGGCTATTGTTCATCCACCATAGACCTCCTCCAGCCTGCACCTGCGACTAATCATCCAAGGGCTCCTGTTCATCCAGCCTCCACCGCGCGCTACTCCACCAGCTACTGCTCAACCAGCCCTCTCCTGGGCTCCTGTTCAACCACCCCTCCACGGGCTACTGTTCATCCAGCCCTCCACCGTCTACTATTCATCCTGCCCTCCACGGGGTGGTCCTGTTCATCCAGCCCTCCACGGGGTCCTATTCATCCAGCCCCATCCAACTCGATTGATCGGGGTCATGTTCATCCAGAGGCAACACCACGGGGTCCTGTTCATCAACCCCCACCGGGAACTATTCATCCAAACCCCCCAGCAATGCTCATTGTTCATCCAGAGGCAGCATCGATCGGCTTCAGTTAGCAGCAGTAGTGAAGGAATCGCTCGATCGGGTTCAGTTAATAGCCATCGATCGATCGCTCGGGTTCAGTAACGTGTAGCTTGCGGTGCAATCACTCGGGTTCAGTTAGAGCCCAACACCTTGCTCGGGTTCAGTTAGAGCCCAATGCCTCACACCCATGCATGTGCGTGTACGAGAGAAACGCGCATCGCTCGGCCCCAACCACCCACCGTAATCGGGAACACCCTGATATTTTCCTCGCCCTCGCTTCTACCATGGTTTTTTCCGTCATGGACGGCCCAAAGAATGTCATGCAGCTGCGTCTCCGGCCCGCCTAGGACGAAAAGCCCATTTTCTATCATGATTTTTTGTCATAGAAGTAGGCCCCCACCACATCTATGATGATACCGTGTTTTGTCACAATTATTGTCATAGAAGTGTCATAAGTATGGCAGAAAAAAATTCGTTTGGCCCAAAATGTCACGGATGTGTCTTTTCTTTGTAGTGCATGTGCTTAGAATGTCTGAGTACTACAATCGCTTGAATCGAGTGGGAGTTAATCTTCCAGATAAGATAGTGATTGACAAAGTTCTCTAGTCACTATCACCAAGTTACTAGAACTTCGTGATGAACTATAATATGTATGGGATGACGAAAACGATTCCCGAGCTCTTCGCGATGTTGAAATCAGCGAAAGGTAGAAATCAAGAAAAGCAACAAGTGTTGATGGTTGACAAGACCACTAGTTTCAAGTAAAAGGGCAAGGGAAAGAAAGGGAACTTCAAGAAGAATGGAAAGCAAGTTGCCACTCCCGTGAAGAAGCCCAAAGCTAGACCCAGGCCTGAAACTGAGTGCTTCTGCCGCAAAGGAAATGGTCACTGGAAGTGGAACTACCCTAGATACTTGCCGGATAAGAAGGATGGCAAAGTGAACAAAGTTATATTTGATATACATGTTATTGATGTGTACTTTACTAGTGTTTATAGCAACCCCTCATCAGTATTTGATACTGGTTCAGTTTCTAAGAGTAGTAACTCGAAATGGGAGTTGCAAAATAAACAGAGACTAGTTAAGGGTGAGGTGATGATGTGAGTTGGAAGTGATTCCAAGGTTGATAAGATCACCATCGCACACTCCCTTTACCTTCGGGATTAGTGTTGAACCTAAATTTTATTTGGTGTTTGTGTTGAGCATGGATATGATTGGATCATGTTTATTGCAATACGGTTATTCATTTAAGTCAAAGAATAATTGTTGCTCTATTTACATGAATAAAACCTTTGATGGTCATACACTCAATATAAATGGTTAATTGAATCTCGATCATAATGATACACATATTCATAATATTGAAGCCAAAAGATGCAAAGTTAATAATGATAGTGCAACTTATATGTGGCACTACCGTTTAGGTCATATTGGTGTAAAGCACATGAAGAAACTCCATGCTGATGGATTTTTGGAATCACTTGATTATGAATCACTTGATGCTTGCGAATCATGCTTCATGGGCAAGATGACTAAGACTCCGTTCTCCGGAACAATGGAGCGAGCAACTGACTTATTGGAAATAATACATACTGATGTATGCGGTCCGATGAGTGTAGAGGCTCGCAGCGGGTATCATTATTTTCTGACCTTCACAGATGATTTGAGCAGATATGGGTATATCTACTTGATGAAACATAAAGTCTGAAACATTTGAAAAGTCCAAACAATTTCAGAGTGAAGTGGAAAATCATCGTAACAAGAAAATAAAGTTTCTACGATCTGATCGCGGAGACGAATATTTGAGTTACGAGTTTGGTCTTCATTTGAAACAATGTGGAATAGTTTCGCAACTCACGCCACCTGGAACACCACAGCGTAATGGTGTGTCCGAACATCATAACCATACTTTATTAGATATGGTGCGATTTATGATGTCTCTTACCGATTTACCACTATTGTTTTGGGGTTATGCATTAGAGACAGCTGCATTCATGTTTAATAGGGCACCATCTAAATCCGTTGAGATGACACCGTATGAATTGTGGTTTGGCAAGAAACCTAAGCTGTCATTTCTTAAAGTTTGGGGTTGCGATCCTTATGTAAAAATAGCTTCAACCTAATAAGCTCGAACCCAAATCGGAGAAATGTGTCTTCATAGGATACCCAAAGGAGATTGTTGGGTACACCTTGTATCACATATCCGAAGGCAAGACATTCGTTGCTAAGAATGGATCCTTTCTAGAGAAGGAGTTTCTCTGAAAAGAAGTGAGTGGGTGGAAAGTAGAACTTGATGAGGTAATTGTACCTTCTCTCGAATTGGAAAGTAGTTCATCAGAGAAATCTATTCCTGTGATGCCTACACCTACTAGAGAGGAAGTTAATGATGACGATCATGAAACTTCGGATCAAGTTACTACTGAACTTTGTAGGTCAACCAGAGCACGATCCGCACCATTGTCGTAAGGTAATCCTATACTGGAAGTCATGTTATTAGACCATGATGAACTTACGAACTATGAGGGAGCGATGATGAGCCCAGATGCCACAAAATGGCTTGAGTCCATGAAATCTGAGATGGGATCCATGTATGAGAAAAATGTATGGACTTTGGTGGACTTCCCAATGATCGGCAAGCCATAGAGAATAAATGTATCTTCAAGAGGAAGACGGACGCTGATAGTAGTGTTACCATATACAAAGCTCGAATTGTCAAAAAACAGTTCTTTTATAAGTTCAAGGTGTTGACTACAATGATATTTTATCATTCGTAGCGATGCTTAAGTCTGTCCGAATCATGTTAGCCAATTACCACATTTTATGAAATCTGGCAAATGGATATCAAAAGTACATTCCTTAATGGATTTCTTAAAGAAGAGTTGTATATGATGCAACCAGAAGGTTTTGTCAATCCTAAAGGTGCTAACAAAATGTGTAAGCTCCAGAGATCCATCTATGGACTGGTGCAAGCATCTCAGAGTTGGAATATACACTTTGATAAGTTGATCAAAGCATATAGTTTTATATAGATTTGCGGCGAAGCCTGTATTTACAAGAAAGTGAGTGGGAGCACGACAGCCTTTCTGATAAGTATATGTGAATGACATATTGTTGATCAGAAATGATGTAGAATTTTCTGAAAAGCATAAAGGAGTGTTTGAAAGGAGTTTTTCAATGAAAGACCTCGGTGAAGCTGCTTACATATTGGGCATCAAGATCTATAGAGATAGATCAAGACGCTTGACAAATTTTTTCAATGAGTACATACCTTAACAAGTCTTTTGAAGTAGTTCAAAATGGAACAGTCAAAGAAGGAGTTCTTGCCTGTGTTGCAAGGTATGAAGTTGAGTAAAGACTCAAAACCCGACCACGGCAGAAAATTGAAAGAGAATGAAAAGTCATTCCCTATGCCTCAGTCATAGGTTCTATAAAGTGCTATGTTGTGTACCAGACCTATTGTATACCTTAGCCTGATTTTGGCAAGGGGGTACAATAGTGATCTAGGAGTAGATCACTAGAGAGTGGTCAAAATTATCCTTAGAGGACTAAGGAAATATTTCTCGATTATGGAGGTGATAAAAGATTTGTCCTAAAGAGTTACATTGATGCAAGCTTTTGACACCGATCTAGATGACTCTCAGTCTCGATCTAGCTACATATTGAAAGTGGGAACAATTAGCTAGAGTATCTCCGTGCAGAGTATTGTAGACATAAAAATTTGCAACATACGGATCTGAATGTTGTAGACCCGTAGACTAAACTTCTCTCACAAGCAAAACATGATCACTCTTTGGGTGTTAATCACATAGCGATGTGAACTATATTATTGACTCTAGTAAAACCTTTGGGTATTAGTCACATGAAGATGTGAACTAATCACATAAAGATGTGAACTATTGGTGTGAAATCACATGATGATGTGAACTAGATTATTGACTCTAGTGCAAGTGGGAGACTGAAGGAAATATGCCCTAGAGGCAATAATAAAGTTGTTATTTATATTTCCTAATATCATGATAAATGTTTATTATTCATGCTAGAATTGTATTAACCGGAAACTTACTGCATGTGTGAATACATAGACAAACAGAGTGTCCCTAGTATGCCTCTACTTGACTAGCTCGTTAATCAAAGATGGTTAAGTTTCCTAGACATAGACATGTGTTGTCATTTGATGAACGGGATCACATCATTAGAGAATGATGTGATGGACTAGACCCATCTGTTAGCTTAGCACTATGATCGTTTAGTTTATTGCTATTGCTTTCTTCATGACTTACACATGTTCCTATGACTATGAGATTATGCAACTCCCGAATACCGGAGGAACACTTAGTGTGCTATCAAACATCACAACGTAAGTGGGTTACTATAAAGATGCTCTACAGGTGTCTCCAATGGTGTTTGTAGAGTTGGCATAGATCGAGATTAGGATTTGTCACTTCGTGTATCGGAGAGGTATCTCTGGGCCCTCTCGGCAATGCACATCACTATAAGCCTTGCAAGCAATGTGACTAATGAGTTAGTTACGGGATGTTGCATTAGAGACCTAGTAAAGAGACTTTCCGGTAACGAGATTGAACTAGGTATTAAGATACCGACGATTGAATCTCGGGCAAGTAACATAACGATGACAAAGGGAACAACGTATGTTGTTATGCGGTTTGACCGATAAAGATCTTCGTAGAATATGTAGGAGCCAATATGAGCATCCAGGTTCCGCCATTGGTTATTGACCGGAGATGTGTCTCTGTCATGTCTACATAGTTCTCGAACCCTGTGATGCCCGGATAATTAAGCTACAGTAATCCCACGCTAATGATGCCACATCACCACTATTACTGTTACTAATCTCACGTTGATCCAAATCCGGTTCAAATTCAAATTCAAATAGTAAGTGGAATTCTAAAATTCTCAAACATGAAAACTAAAGTGTTCATCATGTGGCAAATAATCCCTAACTTATTTTGGTGATGGAACCAACCTTTTTCAAAATGTTTAAATCCCCTAAGCTAAATAAAAACAGTGGCTGAAATAACAATTTAATTGCTTTTTAAATTATAAAAATATCTAACTAACTTGTTTTGGTATCAAACTAGGTTTGGCAGTGGCCTGTATTAATGATACTACTTTAGGTGCTAACTTGGTATTTTATAAAACTGAAATAAATAAAACTAGAAAGAAACAAAAAAATGTAAAAAGGGAAAAGAAAAACATAAAACAGAAAAGGATAAATGGCAAAGCTAGACTGTGCACTTGGCCCGACCGAAGCCACAGTGTGGCCCAATCCACCTACCTCGGCCTTTCTTCCCCTACTCGTCACCGCTCGGAGCCTGAGCACGCCATCGCCGTCCGTCACTGTGCGCTGCGCGGATGCTGCCACCGCGACACCACTGTAGCCCTAGGTCAGATAAGAACTCCACCCCAACGCCTTGGGCAAACCCTAGCTCACTTTCCTCTTTTCCTCGTGCCCCCTTCTTCCTCCTGATGCAAGGCCGAGCTTCTGCCGTCATGGCCTCCATGGTCCTCGCGCTCCCCATCGCCCCCGAGCCTAGCTAGTCCGTCCATGAACCCCACCGTGCCTGGTTACATCGTCTTCGCCCACTGGACCGAGCCAGGAGCCACCGCAGCATCGCCTACTATGTCGTCTTCTTCCTCCACATCGCCGTCGTCCTCCGTCGTTGTTGCGGCCAACGGCGGCCCCGCGCCCGCTGACCTGTCGATGAGCTCCACCGGGATCGACTCCTTCAACTGGTGGCCTCAACTGGAGCTGGGAGGCACCGAAGCACCGGATCCCCTTCGTCCCCATCTCCGACTGCCCCCGTTCTTCACCGACTTCGGCGACGCCTTCTGCTGCTACTAATCCTCCAAGGGCCACCATGTGTGCCACTCGGTGAGCCCCCGCTTCCTCCCCTCTCTCTCTCTCTTGTCACCGTTCGCTAGCTGTAAGCGCCGCCCCCAACTTGCCCGAGCTTGCCGCCGCGTAGCTCGTCGCCGGCCTCGTTCCGGCGACCAAACGGCCCCGTGCTGCGGCCCATCTGCTTCACCGCATCGCTTAGGCCTCGCCTAGCCTCCTCGTTTACTCACGCGCGCACTGCAGCACCGTCCCCGTCGCAAGCTCGCAACCGCCGCCGCCCGACGTCGTCGTTGTGGCCAACTCCGGTCACTTTTGCTCGAACCGCGCGTGCCACCGCACTCACCTCGCAACGCCTGTCCACCCGCTGCCGCACACGCGCGTCCCTGCGAGCTGCTCCTGCCGCTGTGCTGCTGCGCTCACCGCGGCTGCTCTGCATGCTCTGCTGCTGCTTCTCGCCTGCTGCCGCCGTTTGTAACTGGTGCTGGCTGCCGCTGTTGCCGCGGCCGTCGCCCGCCTTTGCCTAACGCAGCCACGGCCGGCCTCCCTCGCCACCCACACCCGCTGCTGCCCCATTGCCGCTGCTGCTCTGCCTGTGCTGCTGCTACTACAGTAACATTCAGTTACTGTAGCGCTAGCTAGCTTTTGTATTTCTACAATGTATAGCCCTTTAAACAGCCCCTGAACAGCGATAAGATAAATCCTAACATGGGTAAAAATTATATGAATGGAAAGTAGATGTAACAAGCTTCATTTTGTTCCATTGGACCTGCTTCAAATAATGCGTGAATTAATTCCTACAAAAATCACAAAATGCTATCTTCTGTAAACAGAAAACTGATTTAACCTCAAGCATTGTGTGTGAGTGTGTTGTGTGCGTGACAGCGTGACTGTGTGTGCACGGCTGTGCCCAGGCCGGCCCTTACTTAATTAGTTGCTAGGCTTAGTTAGTAGTAGTACTAGTTTAGTGCTAAGTTAGTCTAGGCCCCACTTTAAATAACTTAGATTTATTTATTTGTGTAGGTAAATAGTCTATGACATGTGGGCCACACATCCCCTTTTGACTAGTCAAATTGACTTAGTCAACCCGAACTAGAATAATATGTTAATTCTAGAAAATAAATTAAACTTTAAAAATCAGTATAAAATAATCCGTAACTCGGTTGAAAATACCTTGTACATGAAAGTTGCTCAGAACGACGAGACGAATCCAAATACGCAGCCCGTTCGTCCGCCTCCCTAGCATAGCAATCACACAACTTTCCCCCTCCGGTTCATCTGTCCGAAAATGCGAAACACCGGGGATAATTTCCCAGATGTTTCCCCCTTCATCAGTATCACCTAGTACTGTGTTAGGTCACCTCTAGCACTGCGCATTGCCACATTACATTTTGTGTTACTTTGTTTGCTCTGTTATTTATTGTGTTCCCCCTCCGTTACTTCTTTCCGGTAGACCCCGAGACCGCTGCCGGTACCCCCGATTGACTACGCTGTTGATGACCCCTCTCTCTTGCCAGAGCAACCAGGCAAGCCCCCCCTTTGATCACCAGATATCGCCTACTCTTTTCTCTACTACTTGCATTAGAGTAGTGTAGCATGTTACTGCTTTCCGTTAATCCTATTCTGATGCATAGCCTGTCCTTGCTACTACTGTTGTTACCTTTACCTGCAATCCTAATGCTTAGTATAGGATGCTAGATTATCATCAGTGGCCATACATTCTTGTCCGTCTGCCATGCTATATTATCGGGCCGTGATCACTCGGTAGGTGATCACGGGTATATACTATATACTTTATACATGATACATGTGGTGACTAAAGTCGGGTCGGCTTGTGGAGCACCCGCGAGTGATTCACGGATTGGGGGCTGCAAGGACCTTTGTCCCAACGGCCCTCTGTGTGGATCTTTGTGGCGAAGCGACAGGGCGGGTTGTGACCACCTAGGAGAGAGGTGGGCCTGGCCCTGGTCGGTGTTCGCGGATACTTAACACGTTTAACGAGATCTTGGTATTTGATCTGAGTCTGGCTACTGGCTATACGCACTAACCATCTATGCGGGGACAGTTATGGGCACTCGACGTCGTGGTATCAGCCGAAGCCTTTGTGACGTCAGCGACTGAGTGGCGCACGCCGGATTGGACCGTAAGCCTGCTCTTGTATTAAGGGGGCTAGTTCTGCTTCCGGCCGCGTACGCAACGTGTAGGTGTGCAATGGGCGATGGGCCCAGACCCCTGCGCCATAGGATTTAGACCGGCGTGCTGACCTCTCTGTTGTGCCTAGGTAGGGCTGCGACGTGTTGATCTTCCGAGGCCGGGCATGACCCTGGAAAGTGTGTCCGGCCAAATGGGATCGAGCGTGTTGGGATATGTGGTGCACCCCTGCAGGGAAGTTAATCTATTCGAATAGCCGTGATCTTCGGTAACAGGACGACTTGGAGTTGTACCTTGACCTTATGACAACTAGAACCGGATACTTAATAAAACACACCCTTCCAAGTGCCAGATACAACCGGTGATCGCTCTCTCACAGGGCGATGAGGGGAGGATCATCGGTTAGGATTATGCTATGCGATGATACTTGGAGGACTTTAGTCTACTCTCTTCTACATGCTGCAAGACGGAGGCTGCCAGAAGCGTAGTCTTCGAAAGGACTAGTTATCCCCCTCTTATTCCGGCATTCTAAAGTTCAGTCCACATATGATACCCTTATTCCATTTGATACCAACGCATACATATGTAGTGTAGCTCCTTGCTTGCGAGTACTTTGGATGAGTACTCACGGTTGCTTTCTCCCTCTTTTCCCTCCTTTTCTATACCCGATTGCTGCGACCAGACGTTGGAGAACAGGAGCCAGACGCCACCGTCGACGAAGACTACTACTACTCGGGAGGTGCCTACTACTACGTGCAGCCTGCTGACGGCGACTAGGAGTAGTTAGGAGGATCCCAGGCAGGAGGCCTGCGCCTCTTTCGATTTGTATTCCAGTTTGTGCTAGCCTTCTTAAGGCAAGCTTGTTTAACTTAAGTCTGTACTCAGATATTGTTGCTTCCGCTGACTCGTCTATGATCGAGCTCTTGTATTCGAGCCTTCGAGGCCCCTGGCTTGTAATATGTTGCTTGTATGATTTATTTTATTTGTAGAGTTGTGTTGTGATATCTTCCCGTGAGTCCCTGATCTTGATCGTACACGTTTGCGTGTATGATTAGTGTATGATTAAATCGGGGGCGTCACAAGTTGGTATCAGAGCCAACTACCTGTAGGAATCCCCCTTCCATACTCCTTGGCTGAAGTCAAGTCTAGACATTGCAAAACTTTACTCCGGGATTCTGAACTCTCTTCTATTCGGGTTAAACGATTTTTACTAAAATCTAAATTTAAGATCTTGAAAATACTTTCTCCCAGAGAGCCCCTTCAGTCCAGATGATCGCCGGCTGCACCAGAAGATTTCGAAGATACTCTCCGATATTTTCTCGAGACCTTGTGCCCATTGCTTTTGCAATTCCCTGCCATCGAAATATCCTTATGGATAAATACTTACACCTATCATGCTTAATTTTATTCCCAGTCGATCTTGTTATTACAAGATACCCCGAAATTTTCTCTAATGATCCGAGAATATGTTGTGCCTACTGCCTTACAGTTCTTGCCACATGAATATCCCTACGGATAAATTCTCGTACTTACCGAGTATCCACTCATCCCCAGTTAATTCATGAATGACACCAATCTTCGAAATACCTTTCGATCTTCCAAAAATCCTCAGGAGCCTATTGCTCTTGAAATTCTTGCATGCTTACATTTTGGTTAAACCAATAATTCTAGTAATCCTATTGGCATCCTTTGTCACTATCATTTTAAGTCTGTTGATTCTATATGTGTGCGAATGCACGCAATCATCAGTTGATCCTTATAAATTATCTTCCGGCTCAGACATCTTTCGAACATGAGCTGGTTCTCGGCCAATCAGATTGCCATCGATTTTACCCCTAAGTCTAGTCGACTTATCCATCCTTGATCATAGCATTTGCTCCTGATCCCTTGATTTGAATATCATAATTCCTTGCTATTTAGATGTTGAATTATTCATATGTTCTACAAATCGATGCATTTGCATTCTTTCTTCCTCTGATTGGGTATCGATACTCACATCAGCTCCATTGTGGATCGCCATATCCACTGTTGGATTATTATCCGACAATGTCCTTCATAATTAATCACCTTGTGAGTTCTTTCTCTGATACATAATGCCTTTGTAAATTGTATCATATCCTTTTGCCAACCATGCTCTGCTTTCGAGCTGGTGATATTTACTCTTGAAGCTTGTGGTATATGTTCCTAAGAAGCCCCGATGGGTTGAACCAATGCCTTCCCTAATGTGTGCAAACTCGAAAGATTTCACAGGTCCTACTTATCTGGTATTGCACCAGGTAAAACTTTCAACAACTAATGCCATTTCGAAAAGAAACGAGAAGTGAATGAAAGGTTATGCATTGGAGAAGTGGGAGTCGACCTTGAACTTTGTGTTCATGCCCATGGACACGATGTAGAACTTATAGTGGAAGCTGCTCGTAAAAATAATTACCCCCTTGTTAGAAGTTCATCTTGTACCCGTGGTTCGATCATTTATGATTGTGGTTCCGACCATAATTTCTTCCTCTGATTCCACTTCTCAGACAAGTTAAAGCGCGTGTCTTCTATATATCAATACACCCCACTTCAACCTTTCATTTGATATGCCTTCGAGTATTATCCCCCTGGTATCTCGAGGATATCATGCCATTGCACTACATCTTATGAATTTGTGCTGGAGTAACACCTTTCCCTATTAGAGTCACTCCACGAGTTCTGGGTTGTCGTCAACCGAGAACACCGATAAGTGAATTGATTCCGCACTCTGATTCAGTAACTCTAAGTAATTCTTGTTGCTTATGAGTTTAATAACCCTTCATGTCATTTCCAAGCCTTATCGTCTATATCATTATCGTGCAAACTTTTAACTGTGCTACTTGGTCCTTCTTCTTGTAGCACAATTTTCGATGATAAGCTAAGCTTACATCAATTTTCCTCATCATATCATTTCACCTTGAATAGAAAGCTTGATTTCAAGTTTGTGTTGTACCCGTGTTCCAATAACCTTCCGTTTCATCATTCCTTTGACTTGTTGTCGTCGCTGATTGATTACATCTTCAAGAAAACTTTCGACAAATGTGTCGTGATCATCCTCAACGTAATGAGATCTTCCATGATATCAATCGACTTCCCGATGAGAAATACCATCCTTACCCCTCAATGATTTGTGTTACCATCAACAACACCCTTACCGTTCTTTCATCACAAACTCGTTCTGTTATTGATGCAACCTGCTATCCAGCTTGAATTATATTCTACCTTGAAGTATTACTATCTTTTATGTCAAGGATGTTGTGAGACTTGCTCCACCTCATAACAATTCTTGATACGGTGATACTTATCGCCGTATCCCTTTGTTTCTTGGTCCCCATGTTGATTCTAACCGGGATGCAGTCAACAGAACTGCTGTGATTCTGCACTTCTAGCAACCCTAATGCTTTGATATTAATGGTCAATATTTCATTCTTGGACCATTGGTTATTGAATCACCATTCTAAATATTGATCATGCTACCTAAGCCCATATTTCGGGTGCACCTTTTAAGCAATGTTTAACTGTGTATGTTTTCCTCAAGCATACATCATTATATCATTAGATCTGACTAATGTTATCTCCTTGTTCACATAATTGTGGAAACCACCTTTTGGAAGTCTCGACGAATTATCGCTGAGTCCATCAGCCACCTTCTCATCCTCTCCTTGGTTTAATGATGAACTCTTGTTTCGGAACTCGCTTCTGTAGTTTAATTCCCGAGAATCTTACAATGTCATCGCGACAAATTGTGTTGCACCTTTCTTCTCAGGAATCCCGAGTCTGAGTTATCCTGACACCAATCAGATCTGAATCTCGGTCAGATATGATGGTTGGAACATTTTTCCAAGAGTCATAACATTGTTCCTTATATGACCCGGTAAGGTGATGTCATCCTAGCACACCTGGCCGGAGGACCTATTGTTATAGTTTCCTTTTCTGTGAGGTTATCCATTCTTCCATGAGGAAATTGTAAGACTTATTCTACAAGTTGTTCCTGATGAATCCTTCGTGTATCCAAAGTCTGACCTTTGCTTGAATACCATGTCTATGGTACTCCAATTTTCAGCAAGAACATTTTTAGCCCAATGCTGAATGCTTCTTGCTCAATTATCCAAACACCATTGTTTGGGTAATGTCATGGAATTGCTCTCCCTTTACCTAAATGATTTTCTACTTTATATCCTGTCTTGGATATCATCCTCTGCTTGACTTTAGGAAGGGTATACCCCTGATATATGTGTTTAAACACATTTTCCTTTCCATTGTTTTGTTCAAACTTTCTTATAATCTACTTAACTGAGCCGTGGTAATTCCCTGCTTAGGTAAGCACCTCGTGGTACAACTCTGCCAGTAAGACCCTATTACTATAATTGATGACATTTCGGTAGCCACCAATGGACGAGAACTTTGCCTAATGGCCCGCCTCGTTCAACGAGCAGGAAAATGGTTCTCTTCGTCCCTCGCCCTTGGTATCGACATTGTTGCCAACATAACTGATAGGCTATCCTCTGACATGTCTTGCTATCATGACCGTGCAAGATATCAACGCTTTTCCTACTTTTAACCACATGGCGGGCCCATAACCCATGGTTCCACAGGATCGAAACCTGACTCTCCTGTACACCCCCGGTTTCCAAAGTTATTCCTCGCACTTGACTTCTTATGTAACTCACGGGCCACCTGCCAAGTGATCTATTCGGGTATCAGACGCAATACTTATTCTCGTTGCTCTGGACCCCTTTCACCTTCTGATTAGGCATCGAACGCTTGCCTATCTGTTTGAAACTTCTCATGGTACCTTCTTACTTTGCTCTCGACGTCTTCTTAAGTTTCAATTTGAGAGATACTTATGTTTCTTCCCCTGAGTTAACCGTCTGATGCTTGATCTTGTTAGAATCCGTCCTTATAGGGTTTTCCCTTCTCACCTTTTCGTAAGTACGGTGAAGATCCCGAAGGAAGGATGACAACTTCATCATGATGACCTGAAGCAGAGGACTGAAGACATCAATGTAATGGATCAACCTCTTCAAGAAGAGCAACTATGACCGAGAAGAATCGTTAGAATTTCGTAACCAGATTCCTCCCCCCTTATAACCGCTCCTAAATCTCGAGACGAGATTTCTTGTAGTGGAGGAGAATTGTGACGCCCGGATAATTAAGCTACAGTAATCCCACGCTAATGATGCCACGTCACCACTATTACTGTTACTAATCTCACGTTGATCCAAATCCGGTTCAAATTCAAATTCAAATAGTAAGTGGAATTCTAAAATTCTCAAACATGAAAACTAAAGTGTTCATCATGTGGCAAATAATCCCTAACTTATTTTGGTGATGGAACCAACCTTTTTCAAAATGTTGAAATCCCCTAAGCTAAATAAAAACAGTGGCTGAAATAACAATTTAATTGCTTTTTAAATTATAAAAATATCTAACTAACTTGTTTCGGTATCAAACTAGGTTTGGCAGTGGCCTGTATTAATGATACTACTTTAGGTGCTAACTTGGTATTTTATAAAACTGAAATAAATAAAACTAGAAAGAAACAAAAAAATGTAAAAAGGGAAAAGAAAAACAGAAAACAGAAAAGGATAAATGGCAAAGCTAGACTGTGCACTTGGCCCGACCGAAGCCACAGTGTGGCCCAATCCACCTACCTCGGCCTTTCTTCCCCTACTCGTCACCGCTCGGAGCCCGAGCACGCCATCGCCGTCCGTCACTGTGCGCCGCGCGGATGCTGCCACCGCGACACCACTGTAGCCCTAGGTCAGATAAGAACTCCACCCCGACGCCTTGGGCAAACCCTAGCTCACTTTCCTCTTTTCCTCGTGCCCCCTTCTTCCTCCTGATGCAAGGCCGAGCTTCTGCCGTCATGGCCTCCATGGTCCTCGCGCTCCCTGTCACCCCCGAGCCTAGCTAGTCCGTCCACGAACCCCACCGTGCCTAGTTACATCGTCTTCGCCCACTGGACCGAGCCAGGAGCCACCGCGGCATCGCCTACTATGCCGTCTTCTTCCTCCGCATCGCCGCCGTCCTCCGTCGTTGTCGCGGCCACCGGCGGCCCCGCGCCCGCTGACCCTGTCGATGAGCTCCGCCGGGATCGACTCCTTCAACTGGTGGCCTCAACTGGAGCTGGGAGGCACCGAAGCACCGGATCCCCTTTGTCCCCATCTCCGACTGCCCCCATTCTTCACCGACTTCGGCGACGCCTTCTGCTGCTACTAATCCTCCAAGGGCCACCATGTGTGCCGCTCGGTGAGCCCCCACTTCCTCCCCTCTCTCTCTCTCTCTCTCTCTCTCGTCGCCGTTCGCTAGTTGTAAGCGCCGCCCCCAACTTGCGCGAGCTCGCCGCCGCGTAGCTCGTCGCTGGCCTCGTTTCGGCGACCAAACGGCCCCATGCTGCGGCCCATCTGCTTCACCGCATCGCTTAGGCCTCGCCTAGCCTCCTCGTTTACTCACGCACGCACTGCAGCACCGTCCCCGTCGCAAGCTCGCAACCGCCGCCGCCCGACGCCATCGTTGTGGCCAACTCCGGTCACTTTTGCTCGAACCGCGCGCGCCACCGCACTCACCTCGCAACGCCTGTCCACCCGCTGCCGCACACGCGCATCCCTGTGAGCTGCTCCTGCCGCTGTGCTGCTGCGCTCACCGTGGCTGCTCTGCAAGCTCTGCTGCTGCTTCTCGCCTGCTGCCGCCATTTGTAACTGGTGCTGGCTGCCGCTGTTGCCGCGGCCGTCGCCCGCCTTTGCCTAACGCAGCCACGGCCGGCCTCCCTCGCCGCCTGCAGCCGCTGCTGCCCCATTGCCGCTACTGCTCTGCCTGTGCTGCTGCTGCTACAGTAACTTTCGGTTACTGTAGCGCTAGCTAGCTTTTGTATTTCTACAATGTCTAGCCCTTTAAACAGCCCCTGAACAGCGATAAGATAAATCCTAACATGGGTAAAAATTATATGAATGGAAAGTAGATGTAACAAGCTTCATTTTGTTCCATTGGACATGCTTCAAATAATGCGTGAATTAATTCCTACAAAAATCATAAAATGCTATCTTCTGTAAACAGAAAACTGATTTAACCTCTAGCATTGTGTGTGAGTGTGTTGTGTGCGTGACAGCGTGACTGTGTGTGCACGGCTGTGCCTAGGCCGGCCCTTACTTAATTAGTTGCTAGGCTTAGTTAGTAGTAGTACTAGTTTAGTGCTAAGTTAGTCTAGGCCCCACTTTAAATAAGTTAGATTTATTTATTTGTGTAGGTAAATAGTCTATGACATGTGGGCCACACATCTCCTTTTGACTAGTCAAATTGACTTAGTCAACCCGAATTAGAATAATATGTACATGAAAGTTGCTCAGAACGACGAGACGAATCCAAATACGCAGCCCGTTCGTCCCCCACGCATCCCTAGCATAGCAATCACGCAACTTTCCCCCTCCGGTTCATCTGTCCGAAAATGCGAAACACCGGGGATAATTTCCCAGATGTTTCCCCCTTCACCGGTATCACCTAGTACTGTGTTAGGTCACCTCTAGCACCGGCATTGCCACATTACGTTTTGTGTTACTTTGTTTGCTCTGTTATTTATTGTGTTCCCCCTCCGTTACTTCTTTCCGGTAGACCCCGAGACCGCTGCTGGTACCCCCGATCGACTACGGTGTTGACGACCCCTCTCTCTTGCTAGAGCAACCAGGCAAGCCCCCCCTTTGATCACCAGATATCGCCTACTCTTTTCTCTACTGCTTGCATTAGAGTAGTGTAGCATGTTACTGCTTTTCGTTAATCCTATTCTGATGCATAGCCTGTCCTTGCTACTACTGTTGTTACCTTTACCTGCAATCCTAATGCTTAGTATAGGATGCTAGATTATCATCAGTGGCCATACATTCTTGTCCGTCTGCCATGCTATATTATCGGTCCGTGATCACTTGGTAGGTGATCACGGGTATATACTATATACTTTATACATGATACATGTGGTGACTAAAGTCGGGTCGGCTTGTGGAGCACCCGCGAGTGATTCACGGATTGGGGGCTGAAAGGACCTTTGTCCCAACGGCCCTCTGTGTGCATCTTTGTGGCGAAGCGACAGGGCAGGTTGTGACCACCTAGGAGAGAGGTGGGCCTGGCCCTGGTCGGTGTTCGCGGATACTTAACACGTTTAATGAGATCTTGGTATTTGATCTGAGTCTGGCTACTGGCCTATACGCACTAACCATCTACGCGGGGACAGTTATGGGCACTCGACGTCGTGGTATCAGCCGAAGCCTTCGTGGCGTCAGCGACTGAGTGGCATGCGCCGGATTGGACCGTAAGCCTGCTCTTGTATTAAGGGGGCTAGTTCTGCTTCCGGCCGCGTACGCAACATGCAGGTGTGCAATGGGCGATGGGCCCAGACCCCTGCGCCGTAGGATTTAGACCGGCGTGCTGACCTCTCTGTTGTGACTAGGTAGGGCTGCGACGTGTTGATCTTCTGAGGCCGGCCTTAACCCAGGAAAGTGTGTCCGGCCAAATGGGATCGAGCGTGTTGGGATATGTGGTGCACCCCTGCAGGGAAGTTAATCTATTCGAATAGCCGTGATCTTCAGTAACAGGACGACTTGGAGTTGTACCTTGACCTTATGACAACTAGAACCGGATACTTAATAAAACACACCCTTCCAAGTGCCAGATACAACCGGTGATCGCTCTCGCACAGGGCGATGAGGGGAGGATCATTGGTTAGGATTATGCTATGCGATGATACTTGGAGGACTTTAGTCTACTCTCTTCTACATGCTGCAAGACGGAGGCTGCCAGAAGCGTAGTCTTCGAAAGGACTAGCTATCCCCCTCTTATTCCGGCATTCTGCAGTTCAGTCCACATATGATACCCTTATTCCATTTGATACCAACGCATACATATGTAGTGTAGCTCCTTGCTTGCGAGTACTTTGGATGAGTACTCACGGTTGCTTTCTCCCTCTTTTCCCTCCTTTTCTATACCCGATTGCTGCGACCAGACGTTGGAGCCCAGGAGCCAGACGCAACCGTCGACGAAGACTACTACTACTTGGGAGGTGCCTACTACTACGTGCAGCCCGCTGACGGCGACTAGGAGTAGTTAGGAGGATCCCAGGCAGGAGGCCTGCACCTCTTTCGATCTGTATTCCAGTTTGTGCTAGCCTTCTTAAGGCAAACTTGTTTAACTTAAGTCTGTACTCAGATATTGTTGCTTCCGCTGACTCGTCTATGATCGAGCTCTTGTATTCGAGCCTTCGAGGCCCCTGGCTTGTAATATGATGCTTGTATGATTTATTTTATTTGTAGAGTTGTGTTGTGATATCTTCACGTGAGTCCCTGATCTTGATCGTACACGTTTGCGTGTATGATTAGTGTATGATTAAATCGGGGGCGTCACAAACCCGTAGTGTCCGCACGCTTAATGTTCGATGATGATTTGTATTATGAGTTATGTGATTTGATGTACCGAAGGTTGTTTAGAGTCCCAGATGAGATCATGGACATGAAGAGGAGTCTCGAAATGGTCAAGAGTAAAGATCGATATATTGGAAGGCTATATTCGGACATCGGAAAGGTTCTGGGTGATTCAGGTATTTTTCGGAGTACCGGAGAGTTACGGGAATTCACTAGGGGGACTAATGGGCCAACATGGGCCTTGTGAGAGAGAGAGAGAGAGAGGAAATGGCCCTAGGGCTGGCCGAGCGCCCCCCTTGAGGAGTCCGAATTGGACTAGGAGGGGGCGGCGCCCCTCCCTTTCCTTCCTTCCCCCTCTCTTCCTTTGTTGGAAACCTACTAGGAATAGGATTCCTGTTCCGAATCCTATTCCTAATCGGAATCCTACTTGGGGCGTGCCCCTATAGGGCCGGCCGGCCTCCCCCTTGCCCCTTTATATACGGAGGCAGGGGCACCCTAGAACACACAAGTTGACAGTTGTCTTAGCCGTGTGCGGTGCCCCCCTCCACAGATTTCCACCTCGGTCATATCATTGTAGTGCTTAGGCGAAGCCCTGCATCGGTAACTTCATCATCACCGTCATCACTCCGTCGTGCTAACGAAACTCTCCCTCGACCTCAGCTGGATCTAGAGATCGTGGGACGTCACCAAGATGAACGTGTGCAGATCGCGGAGGTGCCGTATCTTCAGTGCTAGGATCGGTCATATCGTGAAGATGTACGACTACATCAACCGCGTTGTCATAACGCTTCCGCTTTCGGTCTACAAGGGTACGTGGACAACACTCTCCCCTCTCATTGCTATGCATCACCTATATGGATCTTGTGTGTGCGTAGGAATTGTTTTTGAAATACTGGGTTCCCCAACACTTTCTTCATGGTTTATGGAGCAGAGGCAGTCCTCCCTAGTGACATCCGTCACGACTCGCCCCTGTGGCGGCTTATGTTGAAGCTGACAATGAAAAAGCACACCAGGATGCACTTGACCTATTAGATGAGGAGCGTGACCTTGCGGCGGCTCGTTCAGGGATTTACCAACAGGACTTGCGTCGTTATCACAGTCGTCGGGTTAAAACCAGAACCTTTCAAGAAGGTGACTTGGTGCTCCGACTTATCCAGGATCAATCTGATATGCACAAGCTATCCCTACCTTGGGAAGGGCCATTTATGGTCAGCAAAAATCTGAACAATGGGTCATACTATCTTGTCGATGTTCGAGACCACAAGGACTCACGCACGTCGGAGGAGGAGACCCGTCGGCCGTGGAATATTGCTCAACTTTGGCCTTACTACACTTGAGCTACCGGCTCTTACAATGTACATATCTTGACAATGTATATATTATGATGATTAAAATAAAGGTGGAACCCCTGTTAATACAGGGCCTCTATTCATTTCATCTCAAGGAAATGAGTCTTTTTTACTACAAATGGACATTTGGGGGCTTCCTGCTCATTCAGCATAGCTGTGAATATCCCTCTTGATCCGGCTAATAGCCATAGTTACAGGACATTTGGGGGCTTCCTGCTCATTGAGCATAGCTGTGAATATCCCTCTTGATCCGGCGCAATGCTACATCTTTAGATGGTCACTTGGGGGCTTCCTGCTAATTGAGCATAGCTGTGAATGTCCCTCTTGATTCGGCGCAACGCCACTCTTACAAATCACTTGGGGGCTTCCTGCTCATTGAGCATAGCTGTGAATATCCCTCTTGATTTGGCTTATATGCCATAAAGCACTTGGGTGCTTCCTGTTCAAACATAGGTGTATTCACCAAAGAGAACATAGCGTTACTACCCTTGTGAGCTAGCTTGGAATGCTAGGTGTATTCATCAAAATTTTCCAGGTTCTCCTGCTTTGTAGAAACTACCACTCCGCCCGGGTAATCCCGGAATGACAAGCCGAACTCTTGACAGTCAATCTTACATAGACCCTGAACTTGTCAAGGTTAAAACAACAGTCATGTGAGGCCGGATTCACAAAGTGTAAAAGGTTAACTCAGTGGCTTGGTGGACCATGAAAGCCTTGGAGCTTTAGGCTTGGCGGCCTATGAAAGCCTCGTTTTCTTGATTTTGATTCATTATCTTTTTCTGAGCATTTTTTGGAGTCATGTCTTTACGCCATATTAACATATGGCTTGAGTCAATTCAGGCCATGAAGTCTTCATCCTTATGGATCATGCTTAAACATATCTGGAGTTTCATAACCCGGATTGGCTTCAGACTATAAGTCGCCAGTATATGATAATAGCCTATGTGCTTGGAGTTCTGGCTTTAAAACTTTGGGATATTACCCCTTGCTGCATATGGTGTATTAAGCGACGGTATGTGTCAACTCGCACAGAGTTTTTTACGCTCAACCTTTTGGGTTTTCACCCTTATTCAGCTGGTATGCTAAGACGGCGGCGTATCATAGGTATGATATTTTTATTAAAGGTCATGGTTAAACCGGCACTGGTTATGGACTATCTTTAGCCACCAGTGGTTCTTTATAAGGTATTATGACCCGTCCTACGGTGAACCGGCAGGATACTTGTCATATGTCTGTGTGCAGGTACAATAAATAATCTAGAGCACGCAGTCGATGAAATCATAAACATAAATGGCAGATCTTCAACTTGACAGATCAGTAGTATCATGCAAAACAAAACATGCACAATGGCATGGCAGATCAAGAGTTTAACTAAGCTTATTACAAAGGCATCTGATGCCTCACAGGAATCATTGTCTTAATAGTTTTGCAGAAAGCAGATGCTAAGACGACCCACGGCTTATGACTCTTGACCTTGCTGAGTTGAAGGTTGCAGTTCGTCCAGCATCGGTTCATCTGCCTCCTTTTCACCCAATGGATGGAAGTCAGTGGTAGACCAATCGATCCCAGTGGAGAGCGAGGATGAACTCTGATGAACCCGTCGAAACCATAACGGAGCTATGAGAAGAAGAAGAAGGGGAACTAACCAGGGCTGTTGGATAGTGGAGGTGCGCGGGCGAAATCTGGTCCAAACAGGTTGATGCAGCGGCCGATGTTGGAGCAGAGGCGAAGGTGGATGGCGGCGGCAGAGCTCGAGTGCCAGGACGTCGCGAGGTGGAAGACGGAGATGAAGAGGCAAGGGAGAAGTGAAAGGGACCCCCGACCCTATTTATAAGGCAAAGGGATAAATGACATGTGCGGGAATCGAGGAGACCAAAAAATGGATACGATGGTGCAAATGCCACAATTTTCAGAGATTCATTAAAAAGAAGATTAGTTTTATTTGAGCTCTATGCAATATTAAATGGCAGGTGATGTCACGGTGGGTTACCATGATCCTAGAAGATGACGTCACGATGGGTTACAAGGTTTTGCAAGAGTAATAAGGAAGGAATTTTTTCTAAGTGTTGAAGATTGATATGAACGAGTTCAAATCAACCTGGGGCCTAATGTTGGGGATGTAACTATTGGGTTAACCCACCTAGGAGGGGCCGGGTTAAGCCCCTAGAGTTCATCAAGACAAAGCCCATGAAGATGCTTAAGACGGTAGTCCACTACGCAGACTCATTGAGGGGCTGAAGCCCGAAGGCGACTTAAGGCCCAAACAAGTGTAAATCATTGTATATGTGTAACTTGTATTATAAGGCATGTACTGTTAAGTCACCGAGCCGGACACATTGTTTATGAGCCGGTCGGGACTCTGTAAGCCGCTGGGCATCGACCTGTGTATATAAAGGGACGACCCGGCGGCGACTTAGGGCAAGAGACAACAGATCAAAAGCTAGGTCAAGCGTATTCACTCCCTTGTAATTGAGACATAAGCAATACCACCTCAAACTGGATTAGGCCTTTACCTTCACCGCAAGGGGTCGAACCAGTATAAACTCCATGTGTCCTTTGTCCCGTTTAACCCCTTTAAGATAACCTAGTTGCGATGGCTCCACGACTAAGTTCTCACACTAGGACATCTGTCGTGACAATTCCACGACAAGGGGGTGCCCTGCACCCTCGTGGACAGGGTGTGGGCCCCTCTGATGCTGATTCTTTCGCCAATATTTTTCACTAATTCCAAAACGTGTCTCTGTGGATTTTCAGGTCATTCCGAGAACTTTTATTTCTGCACAAAAATAACACCATGGTAGTTCTGCTGAAAACTGCGTCAGTCCGGGTTAGTTCCATGCAAATCATGCAAGTTAGAGTCCAAAACAAGGGCAAAAGTGTTTGGAAAAGTGATACGTTGGAGACGTATCATGTCTCCTACTGGATTGATACCTTGGTTCTCTAACTAAGGGAAATACTTATCTTTACTTTGCTGCATCACCCTTTCCTCTTCAAGGGAAAAACCAATGCAAGCTCAAGAAGTAGCAGGAAGAATTTATGGCGCCATTGCCTGGGAGATCTACGCCAAGTCAAGACATACCAAGTACCCATCATGAAACTCTCATCTCATGCATTACATTATTCACCATTTGCCTCCTGTTTTCCTCTCCCCCACTTCTAAAACGATTTTTGAAAAGATTTACCTTTTTCTTCGCCCCTCTTCCGTTTCTCTTCTTCGTTGCTTTTTGTTTGCTCGTGTGTTAGATTGCTTGCTTTGTCACGATGGCTCAAGAGAATACCAAATTGTGTGATTTTCCCAACACTAATAACAATGATTTTATTAGTACTCTGATTGCTCCCGCCACTAGTGTGGAATCCTATGAAATTAATGGCGCTTTGCTGAATCTTGTTATGAAAGATCAATTTTCTGGCCTTCCTAATGAAGATGCCGCATCCCATCTGAATATTTTCATCGAGTTGTGTGATATGCAAAAGAAGAAATATGTGGATAATGATATTGTTAAATTGAAGATATTTCTGTTCTCACTTCGAGATCGTGCTAAAACTTGGTTTTCATCTTTCCTAAAAATAGTATTGATTCATGGAATAAGTGTAAAGATGTGTTTATTTCCAAGTATTTTCCTCCCGCTAAGATCATCTCCCTTAGGAACTATATTATGAATTTTAAGCAACTTGATCATGAACATGTTGCACAATCTTGGGAGAGGATGAAATTGATGATACGAAATTGTGCTACTCATGGTTTGAATTTGTTGATGATTATACAAAAAATTTATGCCGGATTGAATTTTGCTTCTAGAAATCTTTTAGATTCGGCCACAGGAGGTACTTTTATGGAAATTACTTTAGGAGAAGCTACTAAACTCCTAGATAATATTATGGTTAATTATTCACAATGGCATACCAAAAGATTTTCCACTAATAAAAAGTGCATGCAATTGAAGAGATTAATGTTTTGAGTGGAAAGATGGATGAACTTATGAAATTATTTGCTAGCAAGAGTGCTTCTATTGATCCTAATGATATGCCTTTGTCTACTTTGATTGAGAATAATAATGAATCTATGGATGTGAATTTTATTGGTAGGAACAATTTTGGTAATAACGCGTATAGAGGTAATTTTAATCCTAGGTCGTTTCCTAGTAATTCCTCTAATAATTATGGTAACTCTGACAACAATTCTTATGCAAATTATAATAAGATGCCCTCTGATTTTGAGAATAATGTTAAAGAATATATGAGTTCACAAAAGAATTTTAGTGATTTGGTTGAAGAAAAATTCCTTAAGATTGATGATTTGGCTAGGAACATGGATAAAATTTCTCTTGATGTTGATTCTTTGAAAATTAGATCTATTCCACCCAAGCATTATATCAATGAATCTCTAAAGGCTATGAGAATCTCCATTGATTAGTGCAAAGAAAGAACTGCTAAGATGTGTGCTAAACGAGATTGGTTTGTAAAAGCGTGTTCTTCTAGTTTTTGTGAAAATAAGGATGAAGATCTTAAAGTGATTAATGTGACTCCTATTGAATCTTTGTTTTCCAATATAAATCTCGATGAAGATGGGACTGGAGATGAGTCAACTTTAGTTAAAGGGCGTCCCAATGATTCGGAGTTTTTAGATCTTGATGCAAAAATTGATAAAAGTGGGATTGGAGAGGTCAAAACTTTAAGTAGGAATGAACCCACTCTTTTGAATTTCAAGGAATTTAATTATGATAATTGTTCTTTAATAGATTGTATTTCCTTATTGCAATCCATGTTGAATTCTCCTCATGCTTATAATCAAAACAAAGCTTTTACTAAACATATCATTGATGTTATGATGCAATCTTTTTAAGAAAAGCTTGAATTGGAAGTTTCTATCCCTAGAAAAATTTATGATGAGTGGGAACCTACTATTAATATTAATATTAAAGATTATGAGTGCCATGCTTTGTGTGATTTGGGTACTAGCGTTTCCACGATTCCAAAAACTTTGTGTGATGTGCTAGGTTTCCATGAATTTGATATTGTTCTTTAAATTTGCATCTTGCAGATTCCACTCTTAAGAAACCTATGGGAAGGATTAATGATATTCTCATTGGTGCAAATAGGAATTATGTGCCCCTAGATTTAATTGTTCTTGATATAGATTGCAATCCTACATGTCCTATTATTCTTGGTAGACCTTTCCTTAGAACGATTCGTGCAATTATTGATATAAAAGAAGGAAACATTAGATTTCAATTTCTGTTAAGGAAGGGCATGGAACACATTCCTAGAAAGAAAATTAAGTTTCCATATGAATATATTATGAGAGCTACTTATGGATTGCATACAAATATGACAATACCTAGATCTATCTATGTGTTTTATGCCTAGCTCGGGCGTTAAACAATAGCGCTTGTTGGGAGGCAACCCAATTTTATTTTTGAGTTCTTTGTTCTGCTACTGTTCTTGAATAAATTAAACACTAGTGCTTGTTGGGAGGCAACCCAATTGTGTTTTGGTGTTTTAATTAGTGTTTGTGCCAAGTAAGACCTTTGGGATGGCTTATGGTGATAGTTGTTTTGATCTTGCTGAAAAACAGAAACTTTTGCGCTCAGGAAAACAATTCTCATTTTTAACAGAAGCGTGATAAATTACTTATTATTTTTTGAAGAAGATTGGTACACAAATTTCCCAGACTGTCCTAAGTTTTCAGAATTTTTGGAGTTACAGAAGTATTTGAGAGTTACAGATTACTATAGACTGTTCTGTTTTTGACAGATTCTTTTTTCTATGTGTTGTTTGCTTATTTTGATGAATATATGGGTAGTATCGGGGGTATGAACCATGGAAAAGCTGGAATACAATAGATATTACACTAATATAAATAAATAATGAGTCCACAACAGTACCAAAAGTGGTGATTTATTTTCTTATACTAACGGAGCTTATGAGCTTTTTTGTTGAGTTTTGTGTTGTGTAGTTTTCAAGTTTTGGGTAAGGAATTGATGGACTATGGAATAGGGAGTGGCAAGAGCCTAAGATTGGGGATGCCCAAGGCACCCCAAGGTAATATTCAAGGACAACGAAGATCATAAGCTTGGGAATGCGCCGGAAGGTATCCCCTCTTTCGTCTTTGTCTATCGGTAACTTTACTTGAGGCTATATTTTTATTCACCACATGATATGTGTTTTGCTTGGAGCGTCTTGTATGATATGAGTCTTTACTTTTTAGGTTGACACAATCATCCTTGCTGTACACACCTTTTGAGAGGGACACACATGAATCGTTATTTATTAGAATACTCTATGTGCTTCACTTATATCTTTTGAGCTAGGAAATTTTGCTCTAGTGCTTCGCTTATATCTTTTTAGAGCACAGCGGTGATTTTATTTTATAGAAATTCTTGTACTGTCATGCTTCACTTATATTATTTTGAGAGTCTTTATAAACAGCATGGTAATTTGCTTTGGTTATGAATTTAGTCCTAATATGATAGTCATCCAAGGGAGGTATAATAAAAACTTTCATATAAAGTGCATTGAATACTATGAGAAGTTTGATTCCTTATGATTGTTTTGAGATATAGAGATGGTGGTATTAGAGTCATGCTAGTAAGTAATTTTGAATTGGAGAAATACTTGTGTAAAGTTTTGTGATCCCCGTAGCTTGCACGTATGGTGAACCATTATGTAACGAAGTTGGAGCATGAGGTATTTTTTGATTGTCTTCCTTATGAGTGGCGGTTGGGGATGAGAGATGGTATTTTCCTACCAATATATCCCTCTAGGATCATGCGCGTAGTACTTTGTTTCGTTGACTAATAGATTTTTGCAATGTATGTGAGTTCTTTATGACTAATGTTGAGTCCATGGATTATAGGCACTCTCACCCTTCCACCAGTGCTAGCCTCTCTAGTGCCGCACAACTTTCGCCGGTACCTTAAACCACCATATATCTTCCTCAAAACAGCCACCATACCTACCTATTATGGCATTTCCATAGCCATTCTGAGATATATTACCATGCAACTTTCCACTGTTCCGTTTTATTATGACACATTCCAGCATTGTCATATTGCTTTGCATGATCATGTAGTTGACATCATATTTGTGGCAAAGCCACCTTTCATAACTCTTCCATACATGCCACTCTTGAGTCATTGCACATCCCGGTACACCGCCGGAGGCATTCATATAGAGTCATATTTTGTTCTAAGTATCGACTTGTAATTTTTAAGTTGTAAGTAAATAAGAGTGTGATGAATTTAATTATTAGAGCATTGTCCCATGTGAGGAAAAAAATAAAAGGGAGGCCAAAGAAGCAAAACAAAAAAATGAGAGAAAAAGAGAGAAGGGGCAATGTTACTATCCTTTTTTCCACACTTGTGCTTCAAAGTAGCACCATGATCTTCATGATAGAGAGTCTCCTATGTTGTTACTTTCATATGCTAGTGGGAATTTTTCATTATAGAACTTGGCTTGTATATTCCGATGATGGGCTTCCTCAAATTGCCCAAGGTCTTCATGAGCAAGCAAGTTGGATGCACACCCACTTAGTTTTCTTTCGAGCTTTCATAAACTTATAGCTCTAGTGCATCCGTTGCATGGCAATCCCTACTCACTCACATTGATATATATTGATGGGCATCTCCATAGCCCATTAATACGCCTAGTTGATGTGAGACTATATCCCTCTTTTTTGTCTTCTCCACAACCACCATATTCTATTCCACCCATAGTGTTGTGTCCATGGCTCACGCTCATGTATTGCGTGAAAGTTGAAAAGGTTTGAGAACACCAAAAGTATGAAACAATTGCTTGGCTTGTCATCGGGGTTGTGCATGATTTGAATATTTTGTGTGATGAAGATGGAGCATAGCTAGACTATATGATTTTGTAGGGATAAACTTTCTTTGGCCATGTTATTTTGAGAAGACATAATTTCCTTGTTAGTATGCTTGAAGTACTATTGTTTTTATGTCAATATTAAACTTCTGTTTTGAATCTTATCGATCTGAACATTCATGCCACAATAAAGAAAATTACATGGATAAATATGTTAGGTAGCATCCCACATCAAAAATTATGTTTTCTATCATTTACCTATTCGGGGACGAGCAAGAATTAAGCTTGAGGATGCTTTGTACGTCTGCAATGTATCTATAATTTTTTATTGTTACATGCTATTATATTATCTATTTTAGATGTTTTATATGCATTAATATGCTATTTTATATTATTTTTGGGACTAACTTATTAACCTAGAGTCCAGTGCTAGTTTTTGTTTTTTTCTTGTTTCTTTAGCTTCGTGGAGAAGGAATACCAAACGGAGTCCAAACGGAATAAAACCTTCACGATGATATTTCTTGGACCAGAAGACACCCCGAAGACTTGAAGACCAAGTCAAAAGAGCCACGAGGTGGCCACAAGGGGAAGGGTGCGCCCCTGCCTTGTGGGCCCCTCGGTGACCCCCTGACCTAGTTCTGCCTCCTATAGATTCACATATATTCCCAAACCACCAGAAACATCCACAAAAACACTTTTTGACCGCTGCAACCTCCTATTCCCGTGAGATCCCATCTAGGGGCCTTTTCCGGCATCCTGTCGGAGGGGGATTCAATCACGGAGGGCTTCTACATCAACTCTTTTGACCTTCCAATGGAGCGTGAGTAGTTTACCACAGACCTACTGGTCCATTGCTAGTAGCTAGATGGCTTCTTCTCTCTCTTTGATTCTCAATACCATGTTCTCCTCGATGTTCTTGGAGATCTATCCGATGTAATATTCTTTTGTGGTGTGTTTGTCTAGATCTAATGAATTGTGGATTTATGATCAGCTTATCTATGAATATTGTTTGAATCTTCTCTGAATTCTTTTATACATGATTTGATATCTTTGTAATTCTCTTCGAACTATTGGTTTAGTTTGGCCAACTACATTGGTTTTTCTTGCAATGGGAGAAGTGCTTAGCTTTGGGTTCAATCTAGTGGTGTCCTAACCCAGTGACAGTAGGGGTAGCGAGGCACGTATTGTATTGTTGCCATCGAGGATAAAAAGATGGGGTTTACATCATATTGCTTGAGTTTATTCCTCTATAGCATGTCATCTTACTTAAAGTGTTACTCTGTTCTTCATGAACTTAATACTCTAGATGCAGGCAGGAGTCGGTCGATGTGTGTAGTAGTAGTAGTAAATGCAGGCAGGAGTCGGTCTACTTGACACGGACGTGATGCCTATATTTCATAATTATAGCCCTAGATATTGTCATAACTTTACGCTTTTCTATCAATTGCTCGATAGTATTTTTTTCACCCACCGTATTATTTGCTATCTTGAGAGAAGCCTCTAGTGAAACCTATGGCCCCGGGTCTATTTTCCATCATATAAGTTTCCGATCTACTATTTTGCAATCTTTTACTTTCCAATCTATAAACAAAAAAACCAAAAATATTTACTTTATCTTTTTCTTAGTTTTATCTATCTCTATCAGATTTCACTTTTGCATGTGACCGTGAAGGGATTGACAACCCCTTTATCACGTTGGGTGCAAGTGTTTGATTGTTTGTGCGGGCATTGGTGATTTGTGCGGTGTCTCCTACTGGATTGAGACATTGGTTCTCTAACTGAGGGAAATACTTATCTCTACTTTGCTACATCACCCTTTCCTCTTCAAGGGAAAAACCAATACAAGTTCAAGAAGTATCACATACCAAGGAGTGTTATGAGAAACATTTTTTGCAGCTAATTGTTCATCAGGAAAACAATCATTAATAGGTTGTGGGTCCTCAAGAATATTTTAAAGCCTAAACAAGTTATTAGCCATGGGGTTCTTAGCTCCCTTTCTATCAGTGATATGTAAGTCAAATTCTTGCAGCAAGAGAACCCACCTAATGATTCTAGGTTTAGCATCTTTCTTTTCCATAAGATATTTTATAGAAGCATGGTCGATGTGAACAATAACTTTAGAACAATTTAAGATCTGAATTTATCACAAGCAAACACCACTGCTAAGGATTATTTTTCAGTAGTAGCATAATTTCGTTGAGCACTGTCTAGAGTTTTACTAGCATAATGAATAACATTTAATTTCTTATCAACTCTTTGTCCTAGAACAGCACCAACAACATAGTCACTAGCATCACACATAATTTCAACAGGCAAATTCCAATCAGGTGGTTGAACAATAGGTGCGGAAATCAAGGCTATCTTAAGTGTTTCAAAGGCTTCTACACAATCATCATCAAAAAATGGAACTTACTTTTGTAAAATATTTGTAAGAGGCCTAGATAGAGGAGTCTTTAATAAACCTCCTATAGAAACCAACATGACCAAGGAAACTATGAATACCTTTGATATCTTTAGGACATGGCGTTTTCTCAATTGCATCAACTTTAGCTTTATCCACCTCAATACCCCGTTCAAAAATTGTATGTCCCAAGACAATACCTTCATTAACCATAAAGTGGCATCTCCCAATTCAAAACAAGATTAGTTTGCTCGCATCTCTGCAAAACTCGGTCAAGGTTGCTTAAGCAATCATCAAAAGAAGTTCCATAAATGGAAAAATCATCCATGAAAACCTCAACAATCTTTTCACAAAAATTAGAGAATATAGCAATCATACATCTTCGAAAGGTAGCAGGTGCATTACACAAACCAAAAGGCATACGCCTATAAGCATAAGTTCCAAAAGGACAAGTAAAGGTGGTTTTCTCTTGATCAGGCTGTGAGACAGGTATTTGAGATAAACCAGAATATCCATCAAGGAAACAAAAATGTGTGTGCTTTGACAACCTTTCTAGCATTTGATCAATAAAAGGCAGAGGGTAATGATCTTTCCTAGTAGCATTATTTAATTTTCTAAAATCAGTTACCATTCTATTGCCAGTGACAACTCTTTGTGGAATAAGTTTAGTTTTTGTCATTAGGAACAACGGTAATACCTCCCTTCTTAGGGACACAATGAACATGACTTACCCATCCACTATCAGCTATAGGATAGATTATACCTGCTTCCAGAAGCTTCAATATTTCATTTCTTACCACTTCTTTCATCTTAAAATTTAAACATCATTGGTGATCAACAACGGGTTTAGCATCAGGTTCCATATTAATTTTGTGCTAACAGAGAGTGGGACTAATGCCCTTTAAATCATCAAGAGTATACCCAATAGCAGCTCGGTGCTTCTTTAGAACCTTTAATAATCTTTCTTCTTCATGTACTGAAAGGTTAGCACTACTAATAACAGGATATATCTTCTTCTCATCAAGATAAGCATATTTCAAAGTGCCCGGCAATTGTTTAATTCAAAAACAGGATCACCTTTAGGTGGACGAGGACCTCCTAGAGTTTCAATAGGCAAATTGTGTTTAAGCAGAGGACGTTGTTCAAAGAAAATCTTATCTATTTCATTTCTTTCATGCATATGTATATCATTCTCATGGTCTAGCAAATATTGTTCTAGTGGATCAGTAGAAGGTACAACAATAGAAGCAAGACCAATTATTTCATCCTTACTAGGCAATTCTTTGTTATGATGCTTTCTACTAAACTTAGAAAAATTAAAGTCATGAGACTCATCACCAAAACTAACACTGAGGGAGTCCTGGATTAGGGGGTGTTCGGGTAGCCGGACTATACCTTCAGCCGGACTCCAGGACTATGAAGATACAAGATTGAAGACTTCGTCCCGTGTCCGGATGGGACTTTCCTTGGCGTGGAAGGCAAGCTTGGCGATGCGTATATTCAAGATCTCCTACCATTGTAACCGACTCTGTGTAACCCTAACCCTATCCGGTGTCTATATAAATCGGAGGGTTCTAGTCCATAGGACAACTTCATTATACAACAATCATACTATAGGCTAGCTTCTAGGGTTTAGCCTCCTTGATCTCGTGGTAGATCTACTCTTGTACTACCCATATCATCAATATTAATCAAGCAGGAGTAGGGTTTTACCTCCATCGAGAGGGCCTGAACCTGGGTAAAAACATCGTGTCCCTTGTCTCCTGTTACCATCCGCCTAGACGCATAGTTCGGGACCCCCTACCCAAGATCCGCCGGTTTTGACACCGACATTGGTGCTTTCATTGAGATTTCCTCTGTGTCGTCACTTTTAGGCCCGATGGCTCCTTTGATCATCAACGACGATGCGGTCTAGGGTGAGACTTTTCTCCCCGGACAGATCTTCGTCTTCGGCGGCTTCGCACTGCGGGCCAATTCGCTTGGCCACCTGGAGCAGATTGAAAGCTACGCCCCTGGCCATCAGGTCAGGTTTGGAAGCTTAAACTACACGGCAGACATCCGCGGGGATTTGATTTTCGACGGATTCGAGCCACAGCCAAGCGCGCCACACTGTTTTGAGAGGCATGATCTTGCTCTGCCGCCGAACAGTGCCCTGGAGGCCGCACGCGCACCGGTTCCTACCCTTAATCCGGAGCCTATTGCGCCAATCGAGGATGAGCGGCTGGACGTCACCTCAGGGGCTACGATCTCAAAGGCGATCGAGCCGAACGTCAGCCCCGTGTTCTGCGTGACCCGTGACTCCGAGGATCCGGATTCCTCTCCGGACTCCGAACCCCCCGCGCCCCTACCGATCGAATCCGATTGGGCGCCGATAATGGAGTTCACCGCAGCGGACATTTTTCAGCACTCGCCCTTCGGCGACATCCTGAACTCACTAAAGTCTCTCTCTTTATCAGGAGAGGCATGGCCGGACTACGGTCAGCAAGGATGGGATGCGGACGACGAAGAAATTCGAAGCCCACCCACCACCCACTTTGTAGCCACTGTCGACGATTTAACCAACATGCTTGACTTCGACTCAAAAGACATCGACGGTATGGACGACGATGCAAGAGACGAACATGAACCAGCACCTGTAGGGCGCTGGAAGGCCACCTCGTCATATGATATATACATGATGGATACTCCAAAAGATGGAGATGGCGATGGACCAGCGGAGGATGACACCTCCAAGAAACAGCCAGAGCGCCGGCGTCAGCGGCGCCGCTCTAAATCCCGCCAAAGCAAAAACGGTGATTCCGGCACGGGAGATAATACTACCCCGAATAGCATCGAAGAACACCCCCTACAGCAAGATTCGGCATAGGAAGATGGAGAAGCCAGCCCTCATGAGAGAGCGGCAGACCGAGAGGTTGAGGATGATAACTATATGCCTCCCTCCGAAGACAAGGCAAGCCTTGACAACGACGAATTCGTCGTACCATCGGACCCCGCCGAACAAGAGCGTTTCAAACGCAGGCTTTTAGCCACGGCAAGCAGCCTCAAGAAAAAGCAGCAACAACTTAGAGCTGATCAAGATTTGCTAGCTGACAGATGGACCGAAGTCCTTGGAGCCGAAGAGTATGAACTCGAACGCCCCTCCAAGAGTTACCCAAAGCGCAGGCCGCTACCCCGATCAGAGGAGGAAGCACCTACATCACCAGCGCACGACATGGCCGACCGGCCACCTCGCGGCCGCGACAGAGAGGCCTCTCAGCCCTCCACCCAAGCCATGCCCCGGTGCCGTTCACCCAAGGCACGGGAAAATGCGCCAGACCTGCGAGACGTACTAGAGGACAAGGCAAGACAAACAAGATCGATCTGCGGATCGAGCGGGCGCCCCACGGCACGTGACGATGATCTTCATTCCGGGTACAACAAATCCGGCCGGGCTGAACACAACAGACATAGCTCCTTCGAGTTGCGTCGTGATATAGCCCAGTATAGAGGCGCCGCACACCCATTATGCTTCACAGACAAAGTAATGGATCATAAAATCCTAGAGGGTTTCAAACCCATAAACATCGAATCATATGATGGAACAACAGATCCTGCGGTACAGATTGAGGATTATCTCCTCCATATCCACAGGGCCCGCAGTGATGATCTACACGCCATCAAATACCTCCCGCTCAAACTTAAGGGACCGGCCCGACATTGGCTTAACAGCTTGCCAGCAGACTCAATCGGTTCTTGGGAGGACCTGGAAGCCGCATTCCTCGACAACTTCCAGGGCACTTATGTGCGACCACCGGATGCCGATGACTTAAGCCACATAATTCACCAGCCCAAGGAATCGGCCAGGCAATTCTGGACACGGTTCCTAACAAAGAAAAACCAGATAGTCGACTCTCCGGACGCAGAGGCCCTAGCAGCCTTCAAGCATAATATCCGCGACGAGTGGCTTGCCCGGCACCTGGGACAGGAAAAGCCGAAGTCCATGGCATCCCTCACGACACTCATGACCCGCTTTTGCGCGGGAGAAGATAGCTGGCTAGCTCGCAGTAACAACTTAGCAAAGAACCCTGGTAATTCAGATACCAAGGACAAAAGTGGCAGTACACGTCGAAATAAGCAAAAGCGCCGCGTTAGCAGCGACAGCAACGAAGACACGGCAGTTAATGCCGGATTCAGAGGCTATAAATCCGGTCAGCGGAAAAAGCCATTCAAAAAGAATACTCAGGGCCCGTCCAGTTTGGACCGAATACTCGACCGCTTGTGCCAGATACATGGCACCCCCGAAAGGCCAGCCAATCACACCAACAGGGATTGTTGGGTGTTCAAGCAGGCAGGCAAGCTAAGAGCCGAAAATAAAGACAAGGGGCTGCATAGCGATGACGAGGAGGAGCCCAGGCCGCCGAACAACAGTGGACAGAAGGGTTTTCCCCCACAAGTGTGGACGGGGAACATGATATACGCAACCCACATTCCCAAGAGGGAGCGGAAGCGTGCGCTACGGGACGTATACGCGATGGAGCCAGTCGCCCCAAAGTTCAACCCATGGTCCTCCTGCCCGATCACTTTTGATCAAAGGGACCACCCCACTAGCATCCGTCACGGCGGCTTCGCCGCATTGGTTCTCGACCCAATTATCGACGGATTTCATCTCACAAGAGTCCTCATGGATGGCGGAAGTAGCCTGAACCTGCTTTACCAGGATACAGTGCGGAAAATGGGCATAGATCCCTCGAGGATTAAGCCCACAAAAACGACCTTTAAAGGCGTTATACCAGGTGTAGAGGCCAACTGTACAGGCTCAGTAACACTTGAAGTGGTCTTCGGGTCCCCAGACAATTTACGAAGCGAAGAGTTAATCTTCGATATAGTCCCGTTTCGCAGTGGCTATCACGCCCTGCTCGGGCGAACTGCATTTGCAAAGTTCAATGCGGTACTGCACTACGCATATCTCAAGCTCAAGATGCCAGGCCCTCGAGGAGTAATCACGGTCAACGGAAACACCGAGCGCTCCCTCGGTACGGAGGAGCACACGGCGGCCCTCGCAGCGGAAGTACAATGCAGCCTTCTTAGGCAATTCTCCAGTCCGGACGTTAAAAAGCCAGACACTGCCAAGCGCGCCCGGAGTAACCTACAACAAGACCGCCTGGCACGTTCTGAGCAGGCATAGCAATGCGGCCCCAACCCCAACCCCAGCCCTCGCGACATAGTGAAACCAGTGCCTCGCGTACATAACTACGCTCTTGAATTACCATGGGCGCAGGGGAAGGGGCACAATAACGGCAAACCCAAAATATGGCTTAAAACGTACTAGGGGCTGCCGAATTCTTTTTTTTATTTTGTCTTACTTTCAGGACTCCATACTTCGGACGACCTGTTCGGCAATTCAACTGCCGCACAAACAATGCAAGATCCAGGGAAGCAGACAAGCCATGCCGCATTATGGAACTCCCAGGTGGTCTCTGTTACGAGCAGTATACATGTTTTGGCATACAATTCCGCGGCCTGCTCCTGGCCAGGACATGTTGAATAGCCCAATATCTTTTGCTTATCGCACTACTTGTATCGTTCTGCTTTGATAGCAGCCTTTCTATTAACAATGCATAGCTTTTTGTCTATTTTTTGCATTATCCTCCTTTCATATATATGTTTATTAAATGACATGTTGCACCCGTACACCATGGTACGGCAAACACGCCAGGGGCTTTAGTACCCCTCAATATGGTGTGAGAAGCCCATACACTTTCACAAGTGCGGCACCCCGAACTTATAGCACTATATGCATCGGCTCCGAATCATGATTTGGGTCAATAGTTGGGTTTGCCCGGCTCCTATGTTTTGGTGCCTTACGTTCCGCTATATCGACTAAGGTAGCACTAGGAGAACCACTGCGATTGTGCCCCAGTTGAGCTGGGTTAAGCACCTCAGTGGAGAAAGCTAAAACTGACTGTCATGATGAGGCGAGAGACCGGTCGCTGTTCGAGAGGTTTTTCGAGTCCCTAAAGACTTATGCCGCTTCGAGCGAGGAGTCGGCTTTGTCCGTCCAAGGCGTGGATAGCGCCCCGAACTCGGTCTTCCAAACTAGGGGCTTCGCCGAAATTTAAAATTATAGAGTTCTATGGCTAACTGAGAGTGTTCAAGCATTATAGTCCGATTGCCTGGTTCGTTGTGCTGAGCGCCTCCCTCGAAGGACCCAACTATGGGAAAAAGAGCGCTCAGGTTTATCCCGAACACCCCAGCACTAGTGGCATGGGGGTAGAAGCCGACGACTGGCCATCTCTCAATTTTTTGATAAACGGCCGCACATAAAGTAATATTTTAAATTCAACAAGCATTGCTTAGCGCATATGAACAAGTTTTCAGCGCACAGGATAAACACGAGCGAGTTCATTCAAAAATTACATCCTTGGTACACTCATCCGCCACAAGGCGGGCACCCGCAAGAACATCCTTGTAATAGTTCTCGGGCTTGCGATGCTCCTTCCCCGGCGGCGGCCCGTCCCTCACAAGCTTCTCACCGTCCAGCTTACCCCAGTGCACCTTTGCACGGGCAAGGGCCCGTAGGGCACCTTCGATGCAGACGGAGCGCTTGATGACCTCGAGCCTTGGACAGGCCTCCACCAGCCGCCGCATCAGCCCGAAGTAGCTACCAGGCAGGGCCTCTCCGGGCCACAGCCGAACTATGAAGCCCTTCATGGCCTGTTCGGCCGCCTTGTGGAGCTCGACCAGCTGTTTCAGCTGGTCGCTCAAGGGCACAGCGTGTCCGGCCTCAGTATACTGAGACTAGAACACCTTCTCCGTCGAGCTGCCCTCTTCAGCTCGGTAGAATGCGGCAGCATCAGATACGCTGTGGGGAAGATCTGTGAATGCCCCTCGAGAGCTCCGGATTCGGGTAAGTAACAAGTAGTTTACTTTTATATTTCTGCTTTGCATAAAGAATGCCTTACCCTCTGCTATCTTTTCATCTCCTCCAACTCTTGGAGGGCCTTTTGGGCTTTGGCCTTGGCAGACTTGGCAGTCTCAAGGGCCACCGCGAGCTCGGACGCTTGTGTCTTTGGCTCAAGCTCCAAACTCTCATGTTTTTTCATGAGAGCCTGAAGCTCTTGCTGCACCTCACCGACCTGGGCCTCAAGTTTCTCTCGCTCGGTGCGCTCCGCGGCCGCTTTCTTTTCAGCCTCGGACAGCGCCTGCTTGAGGGTCGCCACCTCAGTTGTGGCCCCTACAATAAGAAGTACAATCCTATTATTTTTTGCAATCACGTCTTTTTATAGGCACTTTTTTCTGTAAGGTATTTCTTACCTTCTTTCTCCTCGAGCTGCCGCTTGGCAAGGCCGAGCTCTTGCTCGGTCCGCTCGAGTCCCTGTTTCAGGGCACCCACCTCCGCAGTCACTGCGGCGGTGGCTAGCAGCGAAGCCTGCATACGCATATTGACTCTTTGTTGTTAGACTCCTGCGAAATTTAATAGATCCTCTATTCGGCTTTTCTTTCTGAACGCCAAACAGAGCATCAGGGGCTACTGTCTATGCGGTTACATTCTTACATATTTTTTACTTACCTCGAAGCCTGTTAGAAGGCTAGCGCAAGCTTCACTCAGTCCGCTCTTGGCGGACTGAACCTTCTGGATCACCGTACTCATAATAGTACGGTGCTCCTCGTCGATGGAGGCGCCGTCAAGCACCTCCAGCAGATTGTCTGGCACCCCCGGTTGGACGGAGGCCACCGGCTCAGAAGGCTTGTTCCTCTTGGAAGGAGTTCGCCTACCGCGGTCCGGAACTGTTGAAGATTCCAGCGCGGTGTCCGGCACAAAGCCGGACTTGGAGCCCTGGGGGTTCTTGTCCCCTTTACTCCTGGAGTCCGGGAGGTTGCCTTGCGGCTCCTCCAGGACCACCTCCTCCGGCCTCGGAGCTCGTTGCGACGCCACTTCGGCGTCATCCGCAGTGCGGGGGGAGACAGCAGGTGGAACTGAGTTCACGTCCGATGAATCCAGGGAGCCGCTCGATGACTCGTTGAGTTCGGCCCGGGGCGGGCTGCATAATTATGTTCGACATTAGGGAAGGCTGTGCAACAAAGGAACATCATGAGTTACTCTGATATCTGAATACTTACGATTTCGCCGGACGCTTGGCCCTATCTGGCCACTCCTCTTCGTCCTCTTCGGCGTCGGGGGAGTAGTTCGGCGGAGGGGTCTTCCTCTTCCTGGACCCTTCGGCCTCCCACGTTGGGGCGGCCTTCCTTTTCTTTCCTCCCCCCGCTGGAGGGGGAGAGTGTTCTTCTTCCTCCTCCTCGTTCTCACGGCAGGAGAGCGTCTCGGACTCGTCGGATGACGAGTCCGACACCACCACATTACGGGTACTCTTTCGAGTCCCCGTGGCCTTCTTCTTCTTGGCCTTCTTCTCTGGCACCACATAAGGCGCCGGAACCAGTAGCTTCACTAGGAGAGCAGGGGCTGGGTCTTCGGGCAAGGGAGCCAGACAGTTAATCGATCCGGAATGCGCCTGCCAAGCCTGTCAAAGGTGAGGGAGTTTACATCCCGCATAGAGTCAAACTATGAAAAAACTTAACATCCTGTAAAAGGTGAAAATAGCTTACCTCGCTAGCGTGACGCTGCGAGCAGTATCCGCGGTCCTCGGAAGCGGATGTGGGAGCCTCGGCGCCTTTGGTTAGCACCTTCCAGATGTCTTCATACGTCGTGTCGAAGAGCCGGTTAAGGGTTTGGTGTTGCGCCGGGTCGAACTCCCACAGATTAAAGCCCCGTTGTTGACACAGGAGGATCCAGTGGACGAGCATAACCTGGACTACATTGACAAGCTTGATCGGCTTGCTCACCAGGGACTGGATGCATGTCTGTAATCCGGTCACCTCTTTTTCGTCGCCCCACGACAGGCCCGTCTCTTTTCAGGACATAAGCCACGTGGGGGGTCCGGATCGGAACTCGGGGGTTGCGATCCATTTCGGATCGCGCGGCTCGGTGATGTAAAACCACCATGATTGCCACCCCTTTAGGATCTCCACGAAGGAGCCCTCGAGCCATAGGACGTTGGCCATCTTGCCCGCCATGGCGCCTCCGCACTCCGCCTAGCTCCCGCGCACCACCTTGGGCTTGACGTTGAAGGTCTTGAGCCAGAGGCCGAAATGGGGGTAGATGCGGAGGAAAGCCTCGCACACGATGATAAACGCCGAGATGTTGAGGACGAAGTTCGGGGCCAGATCATGGAAATCCAGGCCATAGTAGAACATGAGCCCCTGGACAAATGGGTGGAGTAGGAAACCCAGTCCGCGGAGGAAGTGGGAAGGAATACTACGCTCTCATGGGGCCTTGGGGTGGGGAGAAGCTGCCCTTCCTCGGGAAGCCGGTGCGCGATGTCCTTGGACAAGTATTCGGCCTTCCTTAGCTTTTTGACATGGCCCTCCGTGACGGAGGAGACCATCCACTTGCCTCCCGCTCCGGACATTGTTGGAGGAGGTTGAGGTAGGAAGCGCGGGCTTGGGCGCTGGAGCTCGAGTGCGCAGGTGATGGATAGGCAAAGGAGGAAGAAGGCATAGGTAAAAATGTTGATACTTATCCCCTTATATGGGCGGATGCGGTTGTGCGTCCCCACCAGCCTAGTAAAACTCGCTTGCCTCCCAAGCGCCGTGATAAATGGCGCAGTTGGGTTACCCACGTCCGTATTGATGAGAATCCCGTAAAAGGGGGCACACGATCTCTTCTTTGACAAGATGTGCCAAGGAAACCGCCTCGCTAAATGTGCTGAGGTGGAAAAGTAAAAATGATTCGAGTAAAGGACTTGGCCGTAGTGTGATGTCACGCTGCGGAATACGTCAGCAGATTAGATTTGTGTTGATATTATTCTCTCTATGGCAATATGTGGAAACTTAGTTTGCAGAGCCGGACACTATCCTTGGTGTTTAAAATCTTCTTGAAGGACTTGGAGGAGGAACCCGCCTTGCAATGCCGAAGACAATCTGCGCGCCGGACTCATCGTCATTGAAGCCTGGTTCAGGGGCTACTGAGGGAGTCCTGGATTAGGGGGTGTTCGGGTAGCCGGACTATACCTTCAGCCGGACTCCAGGACTATGAAGATACAAGATTGAAGACTTCGTCCCGTGTCCGGATGGGACTTTCCTTGGCGTGGAAGGCAAGCTTGGCGATGCGGATATTCAAGATCTCCTACCATTGTAACCGACTCTGTGTAACCCTAACCCTATCCGGTGTCTATATAAACCGGAGGGTTCTAGTCCGTAGGACAACTTCATTATGCAACAATCATACCATAGGCTAGCTTCTAGGGTTTAGCCTCCTTGATCTCGTGGTAGTTCTACTCTTGTACTACCCATATCATCAATATTAATCAAGTAAGAGTAGGGTTTTACCTCCATCGAGAGGGCCCGAACCTGGGTAAAAACATCGTGTCCCTTGTCTCCTGTTACCATCCGCCTAGACGCACAGTTCGGGACCCCCTACCCGAGATCCGCCAGTTTTGACACCGACAAACACCAACAGTTTGTTTCTCACAATCTATTTTAGCATTAACGGTGTTCAAGAAAGGTCTACCAAAGATAATGGGACAAAAGTCATCTTGTGGGGAACCAAGAACAAGAAAATCAGTAGGAGATTTTATTTTCCCACACAAGACTTCAACATCTCTAACAATCCCAAGTGGTGTGATGGTGTCTCTATTAGCAAGTTTAATAGTAACATCTACTCTTTTATCTCAACGGGTGCTATATCATTCATAATTTCTTGATCTAAGGTAAAAGGAATAGCACTCACACTAGCACCTATGTCACATAAGCCATGATAACAATGATCTCCTATCTTAACTGAGACAATAGGCATGCCAACAATGGGTCTATGTTTATCCTTTTCATCGGGTTTGGCAATTCTAGCAGCTTCATCACAGAAGTAAATAGCATGCCCATCTAAATTTTCAACCAGGAGATCCTTAACCATAACAACACTAGGTTTAATTTGTTCAGCTGGTTTAGGTGTTCTAATATAACTTTTATTGACCACAGTTGAAAATTTAGCATGTTCCTTCATCCTAACAGGGAAAGCTGGTTTTTCAATATAAGCAGTAGGAACAACTGGATCAACATTATAAATAGTAGTTTCATCTTTAGCTATTATTGGTTCTTTAATAGGTGAGTGATATTTAAACCACCTCTCCTTAGGGAGATCAACATGAGTAGCAAAAGTATCACAAAAGGAGGCTACTATTTCAGAGTCAAGCCCATATTTAGTGCTAAACTTTTGAAAAGCATCGGTATTCATAAAAGATTTAACACAATCATACTTAAGCTTAATACCTGACCCTTTACCTTCATCGAGTTCCCAATCTTTGGATTGCGTTTAATTCTTTCTAAAATATCCCACCAAAATTCAATAGTCTTCTTCATAAAGGAACCAGTACAAGAAGTATCGAGCATGGATCGATCATCATGAGAAAGCCGAGCATAAAAGTTCTGAATGATATTTTCTCTTGAGAGATCATGATTAGGGCATGAATATAACATGGACTTAAGCCTCCACGAATCTAGAGTGATACTTTCTCCTTCATGAGGCCAAAAATTATATATGTAATTCCGATCATGATGAACTAGATGCATAGGATAATTTTTTTTGGTGGAACTCCAATTTCAATCGATTCCAATTCCAAGATCCAATATAATTGCATAGCCTATACCATGCCAATGCCTTTCCCTTCAAAGATAAAGGGAAACCCTTCTTCTTAGCTTCATCTCCGGGTAAACCTGCAAGCTTAAACAATCCACAAATTTCCTCCACATATATCAAGTGCATATCAGGATGGTCGGTTCCATCTCCTACATAAGGATTAACTATCAGTTGTTCTATCATACCTGAAGGAATTTCATAACCAATATTTTTAGTAGGTGCATTAGGTTGAAGGGTAACTAATTGTGGTTCCGGTCGAGGTGAACATACCCCGAACAAACCCCTCAAAGGATTGTTTTACATAGTGACAAGCAACAATTAATTTCAGCACATAGTAATAATTTTTCCTTACTGATTTCCACTTACCAAGAGCGCTTCACTCCAGGCAATGGCACCAGAAAAGAGCCTTGATGAGCCACAAGTATAGGGGATCAATCATAGTCCTTTCGATAAGTAAGAGTGTCGAACCCAACAAGGAGCAGAAGGAAATGACAAGTTGTTTTCAACAAGGTATTCTCTGCAAGCACTGAAATTATAAGTAACGAGTAGTTTGATAGCAAGATAATGTGTAACGAGCAAGTAATGGTAACGGTAACAAAAGTGTAGCAAGATAGCCCAATCCTTTTGAGGCAAAGGATAGGCCAAAAGGGTCTCTTATGATGAGCAAAGCGTTCTTGAGGATACACGGGAATTTCATCTAGTCACATTCATCATGTTGGTTTGATTTGTGTTCGCTACATTGATAATTTGATATGTGGGTGGACCGGTGCTTAGGTGTTTTTCTTACTTGAACAAACCT
>NC_057797.1:266261377-266289530 GCF_018294505.1 Triticum aestivum | reverse complement strand
GAGAAAAGTATTAAGAATAAATTCTAATTCTAACCATAGCATTAAACTTTTGGATCCAAATAAGTCCCTTACGGAATAGCACATAAACTAGGGTTTAAGCTTCTATCACTCTCGCATCCCATCATATAATAACTACTCCACAATGGATTCCCTTAGGCCCAATTATGGTGAAGTGTCATGTAGTCGACGTTCACCTGACACCACTAAGGGAATCACAACATGCATACCATCAAAATATCAAACACATAATTTCACATGATTACTTGCAACAAGATTTCTCCCATGACCTCAAGAACAAAAGTAACTACCCACAAATGATAATCATGCTCAAGATCAAAGGGTTATTAAATAGCATATTGGATCTGAACATATAATCTTCCACCAAATAAACAATATAGTAATCAACTATAAGATGTAATCAACACTACTAGTCACCCACAAGTACCAATCTATAGTTCCGGTACACAGATTGAACACAAGAGATGAACTAGGGTTTGAGAGGAGATGGTGCTGTTGAAGATGTTGATGGAGATTGCCATCCCCAGGATGGGAGAGTTGTTGGTGATGATGATGACGATGATTTCCCCCTCCAGGAGGGAAGTTCCCCTGGCGGAATCGCTTCACCGGAGGGCAAAAGTGCTCCTGCCCAAGTTCCACCTCGAGATGGTGGCGCTTCGTCCCCAAAGTCCTCTCCTTATTTTTTGTAGGTCAAAATGAATTATATACTAGAAGAGGGGCACGGGAGGTGGTCCGAGGAGGGCACAACCCACTAGGGCGCACCTGGGCTCCCTGGCGCGCCCAGGTGGGTTGTGCCCACTTTGGTGGGCCCCCTCTGGTACTTATTGGCTCCAGTATTTCTTATATATTCCATAAAAGTTCCCCGTAAAGTTTCATCTCATTTGGAGTTGTGTGGAATAGGTAGCCTGACGTAGCTTTTTTAGGTCCAGAATTCCAGCTACCGGTATTCTCCCTCTTTGTGTGTACCTTGCATATTATGAGAGAAAAGGCATTAGAATTACTCCAAAAAGCATTATTATGGATAAAAACAATAAAAATAATAGTAGGAAAAATGATGCAAAATGGACGTATCATGTATGATAGTTGGGTTCAATCTTGCAAGTAATTCACCGCAGTGACAGAAAGTGAAAAAATATTGTATCATGTTGTTGCCACTAGGGATAAAAATATGATTACGTAATTGACCTTTGAACGCAAGGTGAAGACAATATATCATCGAATTCATGTCATCATACTTAAAGCAGTACTCTATTTTTACTTAATACTTTAATATGAATGATGGAAAGTAGTCATGGGTGGAGTATTAGTTATAGATGTAGTTGGATAGACATTTGGGTATGATGTTCATATGCTAGTTATGCCATTGATAGTCATAGTTATGAAACTATAATTTAATCGATAAGCAACTATAATTTGTTCACCACGCCCTTTTGGAGAGAAACCACTAGTGAACCTAAGGATTTCAGTCCATTATTCTTCCTATTTCCTTCAACCCCGATCAAATGCTCTTTTTTAAAATTCCTTGTTTTTTACTTTCTTGATGCAATCAAATTTTCCATACACTTGTGCATTTAAATACTTGTAACTAGCAAGGCTAGTGAGATTAACAACCTTGCTAGTTTTGTTGGGGACCAAGGAATTTTTGTATTTTTGTGTGCATATCCTGATGATTGGATGTGCCACAAACTCCTACTGATTCGATAAATATTAAGGTCATCTACTTGAGGAAAATTGATGCTTTCTACAAACCTTGCACTTGGGTACCGACACCTAGCTAGTTCAAAGGAAGCAAGTCTTTTCGGATGTTGTTGCTGGGTAGTTTCCTTTACAAGTACACTGAACCCAATCTGTCATCAATTTTGCCAAGTCCTTTTGGTACTTTTGTTTTTTAGTTTTGTCTTTCTACCATAGGTTCTGCATACCTTAACTTTGCTACCATGTTATCTACTTTGTTTAGTTACTCTTTGTTGCTTGTGAAAAGATCGATATGGTCAACTAGAGGGGAGGGGGTGAATAGGAGACTAACATTTTTTTAGCCTCTTTAGAAAATTTAGGTTCAACAAGAATGTAGGTTGTCTAGATATGCAACTAGGTGGACAACCTATATTACAAGCAACATAGGTAGAAAGTACAAGGAAGAGTAAACGCACAATAAAAGCTTGCACAAAATAGAGGCACAAAGTAACAGCAAGTTGAGTCGATGGAGACAGGGATGTGTTGCCAAAGTTTCCTCCTTTTGAGGAGGAATATCTTCGTTGGAGATAGTGGAGGCACAATGCTCCCCAAATGTACCTAGGACCACCTTATTCTCCTCATGCCCACGCACAATGCAAGGTGTCGTGAATCCACTAGCGGTGCCTTTGAAGGCGGAAATCGAAACCTTTATAAACAAGGTTGGGGCTCTCTCCACAACTTAATTGGAGGCTCCCAACACCACCATGAAGCTTCACCACAATGGAATGTGTATGCGAGGTGACCTCTTCCATCTAGGGTGCCCAAACACCCAAGAGTGACCAGATCCACAAGTGAAAGTATGGGGGAATCAAATTTCCTTTGGTGTAAGTGCATATCTAGGTTTCCTCCCTCGATCCCTAGCAAGTTAACAAGTTTGGTTGGATAGGGAAGGATATCGGACAATAATGAGCTTGGGGAAACAATGAAGGAGAGAGAGGCGAGAGATGGGTGGGAGGTGGAAGAACCACCTCCTTTTATACCGGTGCCCCAAATCCAACCGTTATGTGAATGCACAAGGGCGGTACTGTTTCAAAACATAGTAGAAAATAGAATTTTTTTCGCCCTAGGTACACCTAGGAACAATATGAAGATGCATATCGGGCTTGGATCAACGACCGTTACCGACTCCGGAGTGCAGAGGAAGTAGACGAGTCAGTGTAGATCGTACTTGGAGTCCTTCGAACATTGATGACAATCTCGCTAATCGCCCTCAAACGATCCCTCGAACTAAAGACCGAAAGCACAGCCTCTCTACTTGGTTGCAACCGTATGCTCTTCACGATCTGGCATTGCTTCACCATCCAGAGCTAATCGTCGCTAGAGAATTAGAGGGAGGAGATTAGAACCACAAGGGGCTTCTAATTATGCGGATTAGAGGTGGCTAGGGCTAACTCCAATTAGTCTACTAGGACCAACTAAAACTAGAACTAGATCAACTAGAGGAAGTTCAAAAACTTATGTCTTCAAAAGAGCAAAATCCCCTAGTATATATATAGGTTAGAGGGGAGAGAGAGGGCTGCTAACAAGGGGATGAGTCCCCCTTGGTGCGCCATCTAAGGGGAGGAGTCTGACTCCTCCCCTTCCCCAATTCGGCCCCCTTCCTTAGGGAAGGGAGGCACTTTCCCACTTGGGCCTTTTTGGCCCAAGTTGCCTTCCACATCTTGGCCTTTTTAGGCCCATTGATATTTAAATTAAATATAAAATGTTCTAAACATTTTCAGAGCATTATATATATATATATATATATATATTAACATCCTCAGAAACATTTTCCACCTATATATATATATACTAGCACAAATACCCGTGCATTGCAACGGGGAAAATACCAGTTCTTATGAACCATGATTTTGGTGGGTCAAGGAACTATGTAAAGGGACAATGATCGTTGATGACCAAGAAAGATGCATAATTTGAGGACCACGACGTAGAGCTTAGGAAGTGGGGTATAATTCGGAGTAAATTGATCTGATTGACATTTTTTTGGAAAACTTTTGACTTATTTATCAAATATCATGGTAATATAAAGAACATCAAAAGTATTAAAATTTACATCTATGTCGTGTGTTACAACATGATAAAAATTCATCGCATGCTGGCACTCCTAATCCAATTATTATTGTTTCTCAAAAGAAGAGTCAAATGTTCCTAACATGAGGACGAATTGTTCTTTCAAGCCGACCATCTTTACAAAACGTCTAACAAAATTAAGTCTTTTTGTCGGGGGGCGGGGGGGTATATGTAGTGTTCAACTTGCGGCCCATGCTTTGCTAATGAGTAAACACCATAATGCTTTAGCAAAAAAATAGAAAATCAGATTATAGTAGAGTTGATCAAAATGCAATATCGATTAGCTCATGCGTGGATCCTTGCCTCAATCTCTTTCAATATTAGCTTCCTTATCGTGCTCTCCCAATATTATTCTCAACATGTGTGCATCTTCCTTATTATTCATTCATTTCCAAATTAGCTTCCTTATTTCCCTGTCACAGTGAACCAAATGCACTACTTTCTTATTACCATGTCTAAATTTCCTTCTCAAATCCATTTTCCCTTAGCATGGACTGTTTTCATTATCATTTTGGCTCAGTTACTTCTCAAGTCCATTTTCCTTTAGCATGGATTGCTATCCTTATTATTCTAGCTCAATTCCTTCTCAAATCCTTTCCTTCTTTATTTCTCTCGCTGCAAGTTGAAACGTCGGCTGAAATCGTCTCTAGAGAGCCGAAACTTAACTTTTACCCTTCACTTATTGATTTTCTACATGACTCCTTGATACCCTAAAAATTGAAAGACCTATATATGGTAGAAGGTTTGGATGTAAAAATGCGAGGTGGTACTATTTAATAAATTAGGCAATATGACATTTCAAACCAAATATTCACCTAGCTCGGCTGGTAGCAAAAAATTTACATGACCATGAGGTTGTGAGTTCAATTCCTGGTCCAAACGCATATTTTCTGCCCCTGCTTTTTACCCCCTATGTGGGCTCCCAGGTAGATATACAAACGCACAAAGGCCCAGCTAGACAGCTAGAGGCCCAACTGAGCGACGCAAGGAAATATCGAATATCGAACGCAAGACGATGACGGATGAAAATCATGCGATGTACGAAGAAACCCAAACGGACGGTAAATCGGGAGTAAGAAGCGATCACCCCTTTAATAGTAGGTATAGATATATTAAAGGGTAATACTTGGTATTACCCGATACTCACTAAAACCCTTCTGGTGACCCCGAAATGCTTCCGGAACCTCTCGGAACTATTCCGGATATTAATGAAACAATTTCACAAATATATTCTCATTACTCATGTACCACTAATACTTAGCAGATTTTGATTACCTTAAGCTTGTGACCCCGTAGGTTCGGTGAATCATAGACATGAACGAAATCCCTTTGTTCAATGACTGATAGCGGAACCATGGACATCCATATCGGTCCCTATGATTACACGAATGATATTCGAGTGAACCTTCGGTTATCATGTAATGTTCCCTTTGCTTCATGATACTTTACAAAATCTGGTTTGCATCGGTATCTGATACGTCTCCAACGTATCTATAATTTTTTATTGTTCCATGCTATTATATTATCATTCTTCGATGTTTTACAATCATTTTATAGCAACTTTATTTCATTTTCTGGGACTAACCTATTGACATTGTGCCCAGTGCCAGTGGTTGTTTTTTGCTTGTTTTTTACTTCGTAGAAAATCAATACCAAACGGAGTCCAAACGCAGCAAAACTTTTTGGATAATTTTTTTGGACCAGAAGACATAAGATGGGCCAAGGAAGTACCAGAGGGGGGGGGGCCGAGGGGGGCATAACCCACCTGGACGCGCCTGGGGGCCCAGGCGCACCCTGGTGGGTTGTGCCCACCTCAGTCGCCTCCCACACTGCCTCTTTGCTCTATAAATACCCCGAAAATTCAAAAAACCTAGGGGGTTCGACAAAACACAATTCCAGCCACCGCAAGTTCCAGAAACCATAGATCTAATCTAGACACCACCATGGAGGGATTCATTTATGATCAGATCTATTTTATCCATGAACATTATTTGAGTTTTTATCTCTTATATGCATGGTTGCTTATAGCCTCGTATTTCTTCTTTGAATCTTTGGTTTAGTTAGGCTGACTAGATCGATTTTTCTTGCCATGGGAAGAGGTGCTTTGTGATGGGTTCGATTTTACGGTGCTCAATCCCGGTGAAAGAAGGGGACATGACACGTATGTATCATTGCTATTAAGGAGAACAAGATGGCGTCTATTCCTACATGAATAGATCTTGTCTACATCATGTCATCATTCTTACTACATTACTCCATTTCTCCATGAACTTAATACACTAGATGCATGTTGGATAGTGGTCGATGTGTGGAGTAATAGTAGTAGATGCAAGCAGGAGTCGGTATTTTACTTCGAGCTATATTTTTATTCGTCACATATCATGAGTTTTTCTTGGAGTGTCTTGTATTATATGAGTTTTTGCTTCTTTTTCTTTTCACCTTGAGTCAAGTATCATTGCTGGACACACGTATTTGAGAAAGCCAAATTATGATATGATTTGTTAGAATTGCTCTATGTACTTCCCTTAAATTTTTTTGAGCTATGGAATTGCTCTAGTGCTTCACTTATATATTTTTGAGCATGGTGTGCTTTAATAATTTTGAAGAAATGCTCTCATGCTTCACTTAGATTTATTTGAGAGTTAGTAAAAAATTTAAGAAATTTTGTCATGCTTCACTTAAATTATTTTGAGAGAAGAAAATTTTTATGCTCATGTTCTTCACTTAGATTTGTTTGAGCTATCAAAAGAAACATATGAAACTAGTCCCAAAGTGATATATATTCAAGAGGGATATAATAAAAACTTTCATGAAGATCACTGGACAAAATAAACTTGATTATTTGTAATAGTTTTGCGGTATGATGATACAATATGTGAGTCATGTTGACAAGTAATTATGGTTTAGTAAGAATATTGGTGTTAAGGTTTGTGATTCCCTATGCAAGCACGAAAGTCAATAGTTGTGCAATGAAATTAAATCCTACTTGTGTGCATTATTCGGTGTTAGTTATGCTTAATGCTTGCTTATGAGTTGTTTCGTTTCTTGGTTGGATGCTTCTCAATCTTTTTGCTAGCCTTCACTTGTACTAAGTGGGATTACTACTTGTACATCCAAAATCCTTAAACCCAATTTTTCCACATGAGTCCACTATACCTACCTATATGCGGTATTTCTGTGTCGTTCTAAGAAAATTTGTATGTGCCATATCTAATTTTAAAAATAAATTTCCCTTTTGTGTGCTCGTACCGCTCATGAAACTACAGGGGGTGGCTGATATTTTTCCATGCTAGCTGTGTTATTCTCAAGATGAGTGTTTATTCACTTGTCATTGCACGAGAGTATGGCAAACTTATTAGGGATGCCCAATCCCAAAATGAAAAATGAATTTACTTTATGTTGTCCAAAAATAAATTCCTTGGAAAGTATTGGTATGGACGGTACCCGTGGATTCAGTTAGCCGTGGAATGTGAAAGTATGGTGGAAAATGAATAAACTTTAATTTCTGTTTGGGAACCGCCTATGATATATCTAGCATGGAAAGTATTGGGAACTACTCGATCATTTTCGTTGACAAGAAAGGCATGCCACCCAAAAAATATCTCTATTTTTTCTGCTTTGAGCTCTGGCACCTCTACAAATCCCTATTTCCCTCTGCGAAGGGCCTTTCTATTTACTTTATGCAATTATTTATTTTTATTTGAGTCTCCATCTTCTCTTATAAAGCACCAACTAAGGGGCACTATGATCATACTTGAGCATTGGATGTAGCTAATATGCGAGTGCGTTTCATGAATGGATCAATGATTGAGCATAATGGGCTAGGGATAACTTGCTTTAGTGTTGGTATTTTGAAAGACATGGTTGCTTGTTGATATGCTTGAGTATTGAAATCTTCATGTCAAAACTAGACTATTGCTTTGAATCATATAGAAGTCCAAATTTTCATGCTACAAAAGAAAAGAATATGTGATGAACATGTTAGGCAACTTTCCACATCAAAAATTTTGTTTTTATCATTTATGTACTCGAGGACGAGCAGGAATTAAGCTTGGGCATGCTAATACGTCTCCAATGTATCTATATTTTTTTATAGTTCCATGCTGTTATATTATCATTCTTGAATGTTTTTCAATCATTTTATAGCAATTTTATATTATTTTTTGGGACTAACCTATTGACATAGTGCCCAATGGCAGTTGCTATTTTTTGCTTGTTTTTTACTTCGCAGAAAATCAATACCAAACGGAGTCCAAATGCAGAGAAATTTTTTGGAGAATTCTTTTGGACCAGAAGACACAAGAAAGGAAGTACCAAAGGGGGGCCCCAAGGGGGTACAACCAACCTGGGGGCCCAGGCATGCCCTGGTGGGTTGTGCCCACCTCGGCCGCCTCCTAGACCACCTCTTTGCTCTATAAATAACCAGAAAATCCAAAAACCCTAGGGGAGTCGACGAAACAAAATTTTAGCTGCAGCAAGTTCCAGAAACCATAGCTCCAATCTAGACACCATCACGGAGGGGTTCATCATCCTCATTGGTGCCTCTCCGATGATGCGTGAGTAGTTTCATTGTAGACCTATGGATCCGTAGGCATTAGCTAGATGGCTTCCTCTCTCTCTTTTGATTCTCAATACAATGGTCTCTTGGAAATCTATTTGATGTAACTCTTTTTTGCGGTGTGTTTGTGATCCAATGAACTTCGAGTTTATGATCAGATCTATTTTATCCATGAAAGTTATTTGAGTTTTGATCTCTTATATGCTTGATTGCTTACAGCCTTGTATTTCTTCTTTGAATCTTTGGTTTAGTTACGCCCACTAGATCGATTTTTCTTGCCATGGGAATAGGTGCTTTGTGATTGGTTAGATTTTACAGTGCTCAATCCCAGTGACAGAAGGGGACATTACACGTATGTATTGTTGCTATTAAGGATAATAAGATGGGGTCTATTCCTACATGAATAGATCTTGTCTAAATCATGTCATCGTTCTTATTGCATTACTCCGTTTCTCCATGAACTTAATACATTAGATGCATGCTGGATAGCAGTCGATGTGTGGATTAATAGTAGTAGATGAAGGCAGGAGTCGGTCTACTAATCTTGGATGTGATTCCTATATAATGATCATTGCCTGGATATAATCATAATTATTTGAAGTTCTATCAATTGTCCAACATTATTCTATTTTTCTCGAGAGAAGCGACTAGTGAAATCTACGGCCCCATGGTCTCTTCTTTATCATATTTGCCTTTGAGATCTACTTCTATTCGCTTTTATTTTCAGATCTATTAATCCAAAAACCCAAAAATACCTTGCTGTATTTTTTTATTTTGCATTTCCGCGAGATCTATTTATCCAATCTACTACAAATTTATGTATCTTTTTACTCGAGAGGGATCGACAACCCCTCTTTCACGTGGGGTTGCAAGTATTTGTTCTTTGTGTGTAGGTACCGTTTACATAATGTTGCATGGTTCTCCTACTGGTTCAATGACCTTGGTCTCATCACTAAGGGAAATACCTACCGTAGCTATGCTGCATCATCCCTTCCTCTTCGGGGAAATACCGATGTAGTTCAAGCCGCATCAAAAGGAATTTCTGGCGCCATTGCTGGGGAGACATCATCAACATCTATTAGGTTCCTAATCACAAATCTGATCTCCTTGCAATTTACTTATTTGCCATTTGCCTCTCGTTTTCATCTCCCTGCTTCAAAAAAATTGCCATTTTATTCACCCTCTTTTTCGTTCGCCGTTTCTCGTCGGATCTCTTATTTGCCTGAACTTGTCATCATGAGTGAATTTTGTATGGCAGAAACATATGATGTCCTAACTCCTAAAATTGGACGATCTGGCAATATGGATGCCAAAACTTTTGTTTTGGGGCAAGGGAATGTTATGGGAAAAGAACATATCCAAGAATTTTTCAATTGTGTTGGAAATTTAAGTCTTGACGATGCTCCTATACTTAAAGGACTAAAACTTATGCGGAAGCCATTTCAGCACTAGTTCTGAAACTAGAAAATTAATTTATCTGTACCCATCCTACCTTGCAAAGATTGTTTTATGACACTACAAAAAAAGACACATCCATTACATTTTGGGCCGAACGAAAAAAAATTATGTCATACATATGACACTTCTATGACGATAATTGTGACAAAAATCGGTATCATCATAGATGTGGTGGGCTCCTACTTCTATGACAAAAAATCATGACAGAAAATGGGCTTTTCATCCTGGGCGGGCCGGAGACGCAGCTACATGGCATTCTTTGGGCCATCCATGACGGAAAAAATAGTGGTAGAAGCGAGGGCGAGGAAAATTTTGGGGAGTTCCCGGTTACGGTGGGAGGTCGGGGGCCGAGCGATGCGCGTTTCTCTCGTACACATACGCACGTGTGTGCAAGGCGTTGGCTCTAACTGAACCCGAGCGAGGCGTTGTTGGGCTCTAACTGAACCCGAGCGATTGCACTGCAGGCTACGCGTTACTGAACCCGAGCGATCGATCGATGGCTGTTAACTGAACCCGATCGAGCGATTCCTTCGCTACTGCTGCTAACTGAAGCCGATCGATGCTGCCTCTGGGATGAATGGTGAGCGTTGTGGGGGGTTTGGATGAACAGTGAGCGGTGGCGTTGCCTCTGGATGAACAGGACCCCATGGTGTGGTGGAGGGCTGGATGAACAGTAGACGGTGGAGGGGTGCCCGTGGAGGGGTGGTTGAACAGGACCCCGTGGTGTGGAGGGCTGGATGAACAGTAGACGGTGGAGGGGTGCCTGTGGAGGGGTGGTTGAACAGTAGCCGGTGGAGTAGCGCGCGGTGGAGGCTGGATGAACAGGAGCCCGTGGAGGCTGCAGGAGGTCGACGGTAGCCCGTGGAGGCTGGAGGAGGTCGACGGTGGAGATGAACAGTATCCCGTGGAGTCCCGTTTTGCGGTACGCCACACCCCTCCCGATGAACAGGACCCCCGTTTCGACCGTAGCGCTCCAACACAAGTCCGTTTCGTTTGTTTTGTGGTACGCCACACCCCTCCCAATCAACAGGACCCCCGTTTCGATCGTAGGAGGTCCGTTTCATCCGTTTTGCGGTACGCCACACCCCTCCCGATCAACAGGACCCCCGTTTCGACCGTAGGAGGTCCGTTTCCTCCGTTTTACGGTACGCCAGACCCCTCCCAATCAATAGGACCCCGTTCCGAACGTAGGAGGTCCGTTTCCTCCGTTGTGCGGTATGCCAAGCCTCGTTTCCATCGCCTGTTCCGTCCAAGCCCTCCCGATGAACACGACCACGCATTCCGTTCTGGCCCAGCCGGTTGGCTCCCACGCGTTCCGTTGCCTCCTGATGAACACGACGTATTCCGTTGCCTCCCCATGAACATGACGCATTCCGTTGCCTCCCCATGAACACGACGGCGACGTTGTTTCTCCGTTCCGACCCAGCCATGTACACGAGCCCTGGCCGTACGTATGTGCGAGTAGGCGTTCGAGACCCCGCCCGTATGTACATATACGTGGCCGTATTTTCTTTCTTGCACCCTGGCCGTTGTACGTACGTGTACATGCTACATGCGCACCTCTACTACAACACGTACGCGCCTCTACTACGACACGTGCGCGCCTCTACATCCACCAGTATATATGTACGTACACGTTCGCGACCAGAATGACAACGCTACGTATGCTTCGACCAGGTGGGTCCCGACTGTCAGGAACTTCCTTGCGTGCGAAGATGTATCTGGTGGGTCCCAGCAGTCAGGGGGGCGAATCATTTTTTTTCCGGACGCACTTCCTTGCGTGTGAAGATGTAGCTGGTGGGTCCCAGCAGTCAGGGGGGCGAATCGTTTTTTTGCCCAGACGCACTTCCTTGCGTGCAAAGATGTAGCTGGTGGGTCCCAGCAGTCTGGGGGAAATGTTTTTTCGCGAAATACGGTGTCCCGTCCGGTGGGTCCCCGCTGTCAGGTGGAGGAATCATTATTTTGCGCGTAATAAGGAGGTACTTCCTTGCTGCGGCCGTGGACCCAGCTGTCAGCCTCTCCAAGTACAGTCCACGTCCGATGGAAGTCGTTCCTTGACCACGTTGACCACGCCGCGCCGAGAGCACCACGGCGGTGGATGACGGTGAGGACTAGGAAGGGGATGACTCGGAGCCAGGGAAGATGCAGCAGTGGATGCCCACGCGAAGAGGAGTACGAGGGTTCACTGGTTCGGCTACGATGTGAGGTTGTTGTTGCCGCAGAATAACACGGGGTGTCGGTCGTTGACCATGTTGACCAGGCCGCGCCGAGAGCACCAGGGCGGTGGACGATGGCGAGGCCTAGGAAGGGAACGACACGGAGGCAGAGAAGACTCGACAGTTGTTTCCCACGCGGAGGGGAGTATGACTGTACGAGGGTTTATTGGTTCGTCTGCCATCGCCGGAGAATGACAACATGTGTGGGTGAGTAGAGGGATGGCTAGGCCAGCGATGGGAGTACGGTGGGGCGGTGAGGCCCGCACGGCAGCACACCCGGCCGCGGGGAGGAGGGAGCAGGCAGTCCCGCCGGCGCTTGTTTGAGCGGCTCGAGTAGGAAGAGCAGAGATTGAAGAAGCACGACGGCCGTTCGATGGACATCCAACAGTTACTGCTTGTGCGTCAACCTTTTTTTAGGAAAGCCTCAAATCTGTGGAAAATAGCATACAACCCATCTGCCATTATTTCTAATAATTTAAAGCCCATTTGCTAATTCTTAAGGTTTTCTGGAGCCCATATTCTTTTTGTTAGCATTACAGCCCATATTGTGTCCACGGTTAAAAAATTATACGAAATTTTGCATACTTCGGTGCGGTCCGAACTGTTTTTAATCCCAAAATTTCGACTCACATTCAAACTGATTTTAAAAATAAATGTATATCAATATAAAATCCAACTAATTCTCCATGCATAAAAATTAATGTAATTTAAAATCTTGAAATAAAAAAAAGATATTTGAAACTAATTGCCGGTTTGATGTGTTTTAAAAATGTACAACCCATTTCTCATTACTGATGGGCCATTTTCTCGGCCAGCCGAATGAAAGCTCTCCTCGTCTTGAAAGATTTGCAGCCCAACAGGCCTGACAAAGCAACTTACTTGGCAAATCACAAAAAAACTGGGTTGTGGCCGTGGACCCAGCTGTCAGCCTCTCCACGTACAATACTCTTCCGATGCAAGTCGTTCCTTGAGCACGTTGATCACACCGCGCGGAGAGCACCACGGCGGTGGACGACGGCGAGGCCTAGGAAGGGGACGACGCGGAGCCAGGGAAGAAGCGGCAGTGGAAGCCCGCGCGTAGAGGAGTACGTGGGTTCACTGGTTCGGCTACGGTGTGAGGCTGCCGTCGCCGCAGGGCCTGGCCAGCGGTGGGAATAGTAGGGGGCGGTGAGGCCTCCGCGGCAGCACAGCCGGCCACGGGAGGCAGGAGCATGCGACACGACCAGCGCTGCTTTGGGCGGCTAGAGCAAGAAGACCAGAGGTTGAAGAAGCACTACGGCCGTTGGATGGACATCGTACGGTCACTGGAGCTAGAATCGTTCATATTGACTAAGTTGACAAAGCCCTTCGTCCCCGTCAACTTAGTAGGCCCACAAGTCAGCCTCCCACCAAGGTGGGTCCCAGCTAGCCGGGGGAGTATTCATTTTTTTGTGTAATAAGGAGGCACTTCCGGTGGGTCCGAGCTGACAGCGGGGGCAACGTTTTTTTTTGCAAAATACGGTGGCCCGTCAGGTGGGTCCCAGCAGTCAGGGGGCAAACGTTTTTTTCGCAAAATACGGTGGCTCGTCCAGTGGGTCCTTGCTGTCAGTTGGAGGAATCATTATTTTCCGCGTAATAAGGAGGCACTTACTTGCTGCGGCCGTGGACCCAGCTGAGACTCTCCACGTAGAGTATACTTCTGATGGAAGTCGTTCCTTGACCACGTTGACCTCGCCACGTTCCGTTGCATGCACGCGTCCATGGGCGTGGTGCGTCCCCACTGTCAGCCTCTAACATACAGTCATCTTCTAATGACTCTCGGTTGTTGACCATGTTGACCACACCGTGCCGAGCGCACCCAGACTGGAACGACCCGGAGATGGGGAAGATGGGGTGGTGGAGTCGCGGATGGAGAGGAGTGGGAAACTTCACTGGTTCAGGTGCGCAGCAGCACAGCCGCGGTGCCGCCCACGGGAGACATGAGCAAGAACAGAGGTTGAAGAAGGAGCATGGCTGTTGGATTAACATCCAACGGTCCAGCTGCTAGAATCATTTGTTGATTAAGTTGACAAAGCCATGCGTACATGTCCGCTTAGTAGGCCCACAAGTCAGTCACCAAATCTGACGGGTCCCAGCTGTCAACGGGATGAATACTTTTTTCGCAAAACAAGGAGGCACTTCCTTCCGTGCGAAGATACAGCCGGTGGGTCCCAGCTGTCAGGTGGAGGAAACATTTTTTCAGCTTAATAAGGAGGAACTTTCCTTGCGTGCGACCATGGACCTCGTGGGTCCCAGCCGTCAGGCTCTCCACGTACAGTCCTCTTCCGATGACTCTCGTTTGCTGACCACGCCGCACCGAACGCAGTGAGACGGTGGACGACGGCGAGGCCCCGGACGGGAATGACTCGGAGATGGGAAAACGCGGCAGTGGAGTTGCATATTGAGAGGAGGAGAAGGGTTATAACTGGTTCTGTTGCGGCGTGGGGCTGTAGTCTGTGGAGAATAACAGGAGGTGTCGAGGGGTGGAGGGATAGCCTGGCCGGCGGTGGGGTAGCACTTCGCAGCAATGCATGCTAGGCAGAGCCGCTAACCGCCAGAGGCCGGACCAGGCGGTCCCGGCGACGCTGGAGGAAGAAGACGAGAGATTGAAGGTGCATGCCGGCCGTTGGATATAAATCCAATGGTTGTGGATGACACAATCATTTGTTGACCAAGTTGACAACACCCTGCGTAGGCTTCGACCTATTGGCCCACATGTCAGCCTGCAAAACTGTGGCATATATTTAACCCATGTTTTCTAGAATGTACAGTCCATTTGCTGGGCTGGGTGAACAAATAATTTTGCGTCAATCAGGCCCATTTATATTTTCTAAGAAATCCCAGCCCATTTTCACTTCCTTGAAATACACGTATTAGGTGGGCTCGTTATATATATAATGTTATGTTAGAAGGAGCAATTAATATCAAAGAATAAACCGGAGAGGCACATTTTGTATATATATAATTAAGAAATTAGCGAGTTATTGCTCAAAATAAAAATGAGCGCGTTATTATTAAATTGGTCCTTAAAATCTCTGCAAGCTTTTGTACACAATCACCAGGATTTTCCTTGCCTGCGAGTCAAAAACAACCAGGATTTTCCTTGCCTGTGAGTCAAAAACAACCAGGATTTTCCTTGCCAACTTCCGTTAAACATTTACCTTTATAAGTTAATAACACATGGGATGTTTTTATAATGTATATATAAGTCTCTATAAAATATACGATAATAGTAATAATATAAATCTTTCCCTAATAATAAAGCATGGATTGACTCTTTGGGTTCACCGTCACAATACGCTTCTTTCCGTGAATTTATGCTTTCAGTTTTTTCCGTTAGTTTTGATCGACAGTCCATCCAATTGCTATGAGGCAGAACTAAAAACTTTGTCCATCCAATTGGTCGACGTCCACATTCTCTTATTGGGCCTGCACGCATGTTTCGGCCTGCATGCACGCTTCTGTATCTGTACCTTACCTGATTTTCACACATGTACTCGGAGTAATCCCACCTCAATTGCTTACAAGAAAGTCTACCAGTTTATATACCTAGGAAAATTGCATATCAACAACGAGCCTCTTGAATCAACAAACACAGAATGAGAATGAAGGGAAATTGTACAACAAAACGGCAGTCCGGCGCGAAGCTATTCAGTCCGGCGCTCGCCGGGGTGAGGATCCGTTGGCTTGGAGAGGGAGGTGTGGAGGAGCACGCGGGACAGAGGGCGGAGGAGGATGGAGGTGGAATGACGAGGTCGGGCTATAGACTCGGAGTGGAGGAGCCACGGAGAGGCCCGGGAGCCACCACGGCAGCCACGAGAGCGAGATGGGCCTAGCCATGCTCGGCGGTCGTCAGCCGACTTCGTGTTTCTCTGTTTATGATCCCTGACCACCTGCTGCCCGGGGTCGGCTACATGTTGTTATCTCAGTTTGCTTGGTAGTTTCATTCTTGCTTAAGATTAGACCTAGCCGTGTAGATGCAGATGGACATTGGAGGTACAGTGTTGGCACTAACGACTTGGATAAAAATATTTTTGTATGCACTCCGAGTGGGTCAGTCTATATACACTTAAAATTTCACATTCAGTTTCCTTCAGTTAGACGACGGCAAGGAGATAATGCACTCCTTTTTTCTGAAAAAATATCATAAGGGACATCTTTTGGAAGAATGACGAGCCATGTTGGCCGTGGTTGGAGTGAAAGAATTACAACTTTTTTGTGCCAAATAATCAAATATAGCACTGGTTCAGAAAAAAACCGAAACCATGAGAAATGTTGTTGTTGGATGTCAGTGCGCATCATATATCCTCTTGGCCATGCCGGTCATAACAGCAACAACTTTCTTCAGGCTGGTGATGCTCATATTGTCAATCATTCTCACTGTGGTGCCTGAGACAAAAACTCCTAAGGCAATTTGGTAATTTATGATGTTATTACACTAGAGCACATGTAATGACAGACCCGGTAAAGAAGAATAGAACGTAAGTGTGTGCCGCACGGGCCCTTTTGCTAGTATATATAATGTGGTTAGAAGGGAAAACATAAATTGGACACAACATTACTTTTATAAGAGTCCTGCGTTTTATACCCCACAGTAGGCATACTAACAAGTTCACACACAAATACAACAGAAAAGGTAAACATTCATATCAAACTTAGGTTCACAGGACACGTTCATATTCATAGCCAACATTCACTATCAACAACTCAAAAGATTCATATATACACAAGCTCAGCATATCTATGCATCCAAATGATTGATACATCACACGACAATATTCATACATAATTCACAAAAAGATTCAGATATACACATGTTCAGTATGTTTATGCATCCAAATGATTGAGATCACAGCCAATATGATCCATGGACGAACTTTAATTACCTAGGGTACAGACTGGTAAATGGTGTTCAATCGGAGGTACTTCTTGCTAAAATTAGTTCTTGTACGAGTAAACTTTCGAGTACATCAGAGGCAGCACATACAATCTGAACTTTGCTTGTAGGTTTATCCTCAAATAGTGGCCTCGTGCCAAGGGAGGTTTGAGCAACTTGGCCACTACTTTCATCTAACTAGTTTACTAGCTCATCTTGGTCCTGTATCTCGCCAAAATTCAACATTGCAGACGAGAAAGGAGGCGGTTGAGAAAATGAACCACCCAAATTTTTTGTGCAGTTCAACTGAAATGGAGCATCCTTGGCGTGCAGACTGATTAAGTGCCAGATGAATATACGCGTCAACAAACTTGTCTGGAATCTTTAGACTCCATGCCATATAGTTCGCTACCATATGTGCCAATAACCAAAAGGCACAAGTTGGGACCAAAGACTAGATTGCGTTTTTCTGGGCTATGCACCAAGCAATATTTTTGGTGTTCACTCTCCTAATACTTGGAGTTTGACAATTGGTTGATGTTGGTTGATACTCGAATGAATATAGGCACTTCTTGTCAACATCTATGCTTGTCTGAGTGAACTTTGGAGTACATAGCAGCAGCATAAGTACCTGTCCATCTGATCATTTTGTGCAGTTCCACTGAAATGTCACACCCTAGCTAGTCATGCATTAGAGTGTTGCATCATGTTTATTCTTTCATCAGAAACCTGAAATGGGGATGACAGAACCCCCAGCCCCCTCTGAAACCAACTAGGGTTTACTAAAAACTTTTTCAATGAACCTAAAATGCCCTTCTAAAATGCCCATCATTTTTGTCCTGGTTCAGAACCCTTGACAAAAGTGATGCACATTTTCCTAGGTCATCCTAGGGTCTTTGAATTAAATCATAGATATTTGAATTTGGGCATTTAAAATTATATAAAATATTCAGATGCCCAAATATCTCCAAACTAAAATGTTTCATGTTGGAAATAATCCAACTATGGACCAGGAGTAGTTTGGTGATTTTAGGAGTTGCCTAAGTATTTTTAATAAATCAACAAAGTTGCAGAAGTATTAAAAAAACAGAAAACAGGAAAAAATAGAAAAACTTACCTGGCGCCCAGCACCCGGCCCACCTGCCGGCCCAGCCCAGCGCTGCTCCAGCGAGCTGCTTGCCGGCCAGGCAGGCAGGCAGGTGCCCGACGGCGACCGCAGCGCGCGCCACGCACCTGCTCGCCGCTCCCCTCGCCCCGTGACGTCGTGGATCGCTCCCCCTCTCTTCCCCGAACCCCCCAGACACCCCCTCTCCTCTCCAGCTCCTCCCCCTCGCGCCCCCCAGCCATGGCCGACGCTACCGCCGCCGTGCCTACGTCGTAGCCGCGCTCCCCGCCGCCCGTGCGTCCTCTCGTCGTGTCCAGGAGCTCCGCCGCTGTCCACTTCATCGAGCAAGCCGAGCCCCGAGCGCTCGCAACGCCCGAGTCCACCGCAACAACCTCGCCCGAACCGCCGTCGCTGAAGATCCCCTTCAACACCGTCGCCGCCTCAGCTCGTCCCCGACCCCGCCGGTGGCCTCTACGGGTGCGCTGTGAGCCTAGCTACCCCTCCTACCCTCCCTCTCTCGTTCCCGAGCTGTGTAGCGACCTCCCAGAGCTCAACCGCACCCACCACCGTGGAGCTCGTCGCCGACGTGCTCCCGGTCACCCTCCGACCACTCCACGGTGTCCATCATGCTCACCGCGTCACGTAGCACCTAACTAGCTACTCCCCGCACCTCACCGACCCCCCTAACGACAAGTTCGACTTCGGCCGAACTCCGGTGGCCGCCAAAGTCGTCGCCGGCGCGAACTCCGGCCACCCCGACCCCAACGGACTCCACCAAGAGCTGCGGCTCGACCTCAGCTCCTCTCCGGTGGCCTCCGCGGCTCGTTTGGTTGCCGAAATGGCAAAAATCACTTCCGCCGCCGCGTCGGGCTCGCCGGCGGCTAAACGCCGGTGCAGCCGACCCGGGTTTGACCACGGGTGGGCCCTGGTTGACTCTCCTGAGTCAATGACAGGTGGGGCCCAGCCCTGTTAATTAAACAGGTTTAGTTTTAATTAAACTTTAACTAATCTAATCACACTGACACGCGGGACCCACTGTCAGGTTTGACCCGGACGTGTCCCGTTGACCTGCTGATGTCACACTGACGTCAGGCTGACGCAGTAATTGATTTTCTGGATTTAATCTAATATAGGAAATTCCAGAATATAGTTTAAACTTCAAAAATTCATAACTTTTTATCTGTAACTCCAAATCAGACAAATTATATATGAAAAATGATCAGAAAAATCCAATCTATCCATCTGTACTATTCTCATGCATGATTAAACAAGTTAACTTGATGTTTAATGCAGAACAAAGAAAAACACTTTAAAGGGCCATGTATGAGTTTGAAATTTGAATCTTTGATTCAAATTGGTTCAAACCCTTCTGGTCTTAGTTGCATTAGCCCAACACACTCATATTGCCATGTTTCATGCATGCATCATATTGTTGCACATTGTTTGGTGATGGTTGTGTATCGGTGTTCTTTGCGGCAGGTTCTGCCTCCGAGGAGTACTGTGATTACCCTAACGAAGAACCGTATCAGTGCATCGAACCATCAGGCAAGCAACCAACCATTTGATCATATCAATACAATCCCATGTTCTCGCTCCTGCTCTCTTTTACTGCATTAAGACAACGCGTTTCAAACTGCTGTGTGCTACGGTAGTTGAACCCACTTCCTCTGCATGACCTGTCATTGCCACAGTAACTAGATGAAACCCACTAGCATGTGTAGGAGTTGATTGAGCCATATGTTTGTGTTGTTCCTACCTTGCTATGCCTGCTATGCTTAGAGTCGTGTCAGGTCTGGTTCATCTGGGTGATGGGCTAGAGTGAAATGATTATGTCGGTAATGAGAGTGGTGTGGCGAACACGATTTGGTAAAGGTATCGATGAAAGGCCATGTAGGAGTACATGGTGGGTTGTTTCATTGAAGCCGACCTTAAGCACTGAGATCTGTATGTGTGATTTAAGATACAGCTACTACCATGCATTGGGCCCTGAAATATGACCCCGCTCGACTTCTTATCCACCCTAGTTCTCTGTCCAGGAGTTGCAAGTAGTTTCTGGTGTTTGTAGCCTACTGGAGGCCGTGGACAGCGCTGACCGTAGGGGTGGGCTGTGATGCGGTAGGTACGTGGCACGGTGTACCGAATACCCGTTAGGTATCTCGGGAACCCTGTTCACATCGTTTGGGGCTGTGAGCAAAACCTCGGCCGGGTCTCCTCATGGATGGAACCCGAATAGGCGATAAACCTGGACTAGAGACTTAGGTGTTTAGGTAAGTCGTGGTCTACACCCACGTCGGCTTTCGCTTGAAGTCTGCCGAGCACATGTCTTGTGCAGACTCTAAGTGGTGGAAACATGTATGAAGAAGTACACCCCTGCAGGGTTATCATGATCTATTCGAATAGCCGCGTCCGCGGTAAAGGACTACTTGGTTGCCTATACAGTTCATAGACAAGTAAATGGAAACTACTAAAAGCTTCAAGATAAGTGTGAGTGCCGAGGATGGCTCTTCCGTAGGAAGACGGAGGTGGATCCTCGGTAGTGTATTGAAGTGGTGAGTAGTGGACTCGTGTACGCAAAACCATTTCAAGTTGGAGTCTCGTAGGATAGCCTAGCCAAGAGTCAAAGCTGGCTTGCTGCAACAACTCCACCAACCCTTCTTGATAATGTGCATGTATGTAGGATCTGATGTAAGTCTTGTTGAGTACCTTTGTACTCATGTTGCTATAATTTACATTTTTACAGAAGACGCTGCAACCCCTTCTGATGGGTTCTTCGTAGACGTTGACATCAATGAGTAGGCTAAGGCCCAGGTGGTGATCCTGAGCTTGTGAAGGACCACGTAGTATAGCTAGGTTTTCCAAGCCTCTTTTATTTTACTAGTTGTCTGTACCCAGACAAGTTACTTCCGCTGCTGGTTTGTATGATTGTATGACTTGAATGCTGGGTCGTGTGACCCGTACCTATGTGTATGTTATGTATGGCTCTCTGAGCCTTAAATAAAGTACTTGTGTCGTAGAGTCATGTTGTGATGCCTTGTTGTATTTGCACATATCGAGCATATTGTGTGTATGATTGAAATGCTTGGTATGTGTGGGATCTGACTATCTAGTTGTTTATCCTTAGTAGCCTCTCTTACCGGGAAATGTCTCCTAGTGTTACCACTGAGCCATGGTAGCTTGCTACTGCTCTGGAACACTTAGGCTGGCCGGCATGTGTCCTTCTTCGTTCCTGTGTCTGTCCCTTCGGGGAAATGTCACGCATTGAGTACCGGAGTCCTGTTAGCCCGCTACAGCCCGGTTTACCGGAGTCCTGCTAGCCCAGTGCTACAGCCCGGACGCACTTGCTGATGACCGACACGTTCGTTGCTGGGTCATGGATGCCTATCCCTGTAAGTCTGTGCCACTTTGGGTTTACGACTAGCCATGTCAGCCCGGGCTCCTTATCATATGGGTGCTAGCGACACTATCATATACGTGTGCCAAAAGGCGCAAACGGTCCCAGGCAAAGGTAAGGCGACACCCGTGGAATACCGTGCGTGAGGCCGCAAAGTGATATGAGGTGTTACATGCTAGACCTGTGTGGCATCGAGTCGGGGTCCTGACAGCGTTGGTATCAGAGCCGGACTGCCTGTAGGTTCTCCAAGCCAACTGGTCGATGTTGAGTCTAGAAATTCTTTAGTTATATGTAGGGGAATTGTTTGTGGGTTGGAACGTAAGGCTCTTTTTACTCCTTTATATTATGACATTCTGATCTGAGTCAGTCTATTCTTCCACCGGGGGTTAAGGAATTAGGATCTTTTCTCTCTATCAGGATCACGTGTTACTAATCAGTAGTACCTTATAGGTTTGATGGATACAAGCCTAGTACAGTTCTACTACCACATCATGTTGTTAGGATGGACTCAGAACTTTGATATGATGATGTTGAGTGTGTATGAAATCCTTTGTCAAATGTCTCAAAATCCTTCTTGAGCATTTACAGCTGTTATGCTGCCGAAATTTTGCTAGAAATTCTAATGCCTTTGCATTATGGTTGTGCTTTCAGATGGCCAGTCGCGACCTTAATCAAGTGGTTCGCCTGACTCGATGCCTAGATGTACCCGGCCATACCGCCATGTTGGTCAGGGTAATGACTGAGGCTGGATACCGTTGGTATCCTGAGTACACGGTCGAAGAGCAATTCCGAGACTTTAATCAAAGTCAGTATCTCTGCACTGTCAGGATATTTCCATCTTATCCTGGATCCACCGAGCCCCTTCACTGCTCCTATGGACTCGGGGTTACTATTGAGATGGCTGTGCAGGACGCCGCCTACTCTATGATGACCATCATGCGAGTCAGGTCTGGCCTATTTCGGGACTCTGATTTCCAGTATATGCCAAGATCACTTCCGGGAGCACAAGGGTATCTCCAGGCTATCTATGCTGACCCCACTCAGGAGGATTCACGGACTCGCACCACTGCTGAGATGCTCGAGGATAAGGACCGTGAAAATCGGGCCTTGAGGCTAGAGCTTTTCAATACCCGTGCTGACCATTGGGCCACGTTGACTCGGTTTGCACCGGCGGTGCAAGCTGGATATTCGGATATGCGTGATCTCTATCCTGTGAGATCTGCTCTGCCAGACGTGATGGGTTGGCGTGATGTAGGAGGCATCACCCCACCTCGCGGTCCCCGCAGGCCACCGTCTGTTGGTCCAAGACCTCATCCTAGCCCCTATGGTCCTCAAGCTCCGCGGGATCGTCTGTTCCCGGATGATCATGTTGAGCTCCCAGGCTATGGAGGTGACTTCTACGAGAACTACTACGGATCGGTCTGAGTTAGTGGTAGTATCACTAGGTCGTACTAGCTGTGTCGGCTATTGTCCTGCGTGACTCGTGGGATATGACCTAGTTTGTACCGCTTTCCGGAGGTGTACAAAATATTGTATAGGAGCTTGGGATGCCTCCGATGAGATGTAATCCTCTTTTCACCGTAATAGTACCTTGTTTGGTCTTGTACTAAACCTGGTATGGTGTGTATGACGATGGAATAAAGAAGCAGTTTCTGTATCTACCATGTCATACGGATGATCATCTTGCATTCCGAGTTATTCCTTACATTCTGTATCCTGTGTCGGAATCTTATCATTCTGACTAAATCATTGTCTTGTTTACCTAGGATGGTCAACACGCGCAATAACCATGCTCCTCAAGAGCAGGCCGAAGGCAGTGAAGTCAGGAATGCAAATCTGCCTCATCCTCCTTCCCTAGCCGAGGTTATGATGGAAGCCGAAAGAAACAAGCGGGAGACCAACCGTTTGTTGGAGCGTATTGAACAGAACACAGCACACCATCAGAGGACTAACATGGTGTCACTCAGTGATTTCATCAAGTTACATCCACCCACGTTCCACCACTCCGTCGAGCCTCTCGACGTTGATGACTGGCTTCGCAGTATTTCTCACAAACTGCGCTCCACGCTAGTAGCCGAGGCTGACAAGGTCACCTTTGCTGCATATCATCTTGAAGGCCCCGCCAGTCTATGGTGGGAGAATTATGGTGCTACGCGCCCAGCGGGCCATGTCACTACTTGGGCTGAATTCAGCGAGGCTTTCCGTGAACATCACATTCCGGAGGGTCTCATGGACCGTAAACGTGAGGAATTTTGCAGTTTCACTCAGGGCCGACTCTCTGTGGATGCTTACAGCAGGGAGTTCGGTAACCTCGCACGATATGCCACTGAGGAAGTTTCTACTGATGCCAAGAAGCAAGCAAGGTTCCGTAAGGGGCTTAGTCCTGAGCTTCGCCGCGACCTCCGTCTGCATGAGTGCACATCTTTTCAGAAGCTTGTTAACAAGGCCATCAGTGCTGAGACTGGTCAGTCTGATTATGACGCAACACGCAAGCATGGCCGTGACGTGGGTTCCTCATCCGGTGCTGGTCCTCAGAAGCGCCGCGTGTGGGTGCCCAACACTGCCCTGCCACCCAGGTTCACACCGAGGCCATCCTTCCAGGCGCCTCGCCCCGTTCAACAGTCTGCACCAGCCAAGCCCTATGGCGGTCCAACCAACAGTGCTCCTCCACGTACCAGTTCCGTGACTTGTTTCAAGTGTGGGGAATCTGGCCACTATATGCGCGAGTGTCCCCAAACCAACCCCAACCAATCTGCTAAAGCTGTTGGCCGTGGCAAGCCGACAGGGAAAGTGTTCCACGCCAAGCCGGCCACCGCTACACGTGGCAATGTCAATTGTATTTCTGCCGAAGAAGCTCAAGAGGATCCCAACGTCGTTCTCGGTACGCTCCTTGTTAATTGCCACCCGGCGTCTGTTCTTTTCGATATAGGAGCATCTCATTCATTCATATCCAAGAATTATGCTCGTTTGCATAACACCGCATTCTGTGAGATGCCCACCTCTATGGTAATTCAAACTCCGTTATCCAAATGGCAAACCTCTAGGGTAAGTCATGGAAATGAAATCCAAATCGACAGACTTGTTTTCCTTGCATCTTTGATAGCTCTTAAATCTTCAGATATTAATATCATCTTGGGTATGGACTGGATGTCAGCCCATCATGCCAAAATTGATTGCTTCTCTAGGACTGTTCAACTCACCCATACTTCGGGGAAGATAGTCAATGTCTTGACCCGATTAGCCAAGCGACAATTATATTCTCTTAACGCCAGCCCTTTGCCAGACCTTGAGGACGTTCCGGTAGTCCGTGACTTTCCGGATGTCTTCCCAGAGGAATTGCCAGGTGTTCCACCTGACAGGGATCTGGAGTTCGTAATAGACCTCATTCCAGGAACCGTCCCGATTGCTAGAAGACCTTATAAGATGGCACCACTAGAACTAGCCGAGCTTAAGAAACAACTTGATGAGTCCTTGAAAAAGGGTTTCATCCGACCTAGTTCGTCTCCGTGGGCTTGCCCCGTCCTCTTCGTCAAGAAGAAGGATGGTACGGACCGGATGGTTGTAGATTATCGACCTGTCAATTTGGTCACAATCAAGAACAAATATCCGCTCCCCAGGATCAACGACCTGTATGATCAGCTCGCTGGATCCTCAGTCTTCTCCAAAATGGATTTGAGGTTGGGCTACCATCAAATCAAAATCAGGAACGGGGACATTCCTAAAACGGCCTTTGTTACTCGTTATGGCCAATACGAGTACACCGTCATGTCCTTCGGTTTAACCAACGCTCCAGCCACCTTTTCTCAGTTAATGAACTCAATCTTCATGGAGTATTTGGATAAATTCGTCGTGGTTTACCTCGATGATATACTCATCTACTCCAAGAGAGAGGAAGAACATGTCGAACATCTAAGGCTAGTGTTGAAGAAACTACGAGAGCATCGCCTTTATGCCAAATTTTCTAAATGTGAATTCTGGTTGTCAGAAGTGACCTATCTGGGTCATGTAATATCTGGTAAAGGTATTGCTGTTAACCCCGAGCGAGTTCAAGCCGTCCTTAATTGGACTCCACCTGAATCGGTCAAGCAAGTTCGAAGTTTTCTGGGCTTAGCGAGCTATTGCCGTCGCTTTGTCGAAAATTTCTCCAAAGTTGCTAAACCTCTAACCGAACTCCTCAAGAAAGATAAAAAGTTCGAGTGGACTCCACAATGTGAGCACAGCTTTCAGGAACTGAAAAGACGCCTGACATCTGCTCCCGTATTGGTACCGCCAGACTTCTCTAAGGACTTTGTTATTTACTGCGACGCCTCGCGACAAGGACTAGGTTGCATTCTCATGCAAGATCGATACGTAATTGCTTACGCTTCACGGCAATTGCACCCACATGAGGAGAATTATCCTACTCATGATCTAGAGCTTGCAGCCGTAGTCTATGCACTTAAAACCTGGCGACATTACCTTCTTGGTAATCATTGCGAAATATTCACTGATCACCAAAGTCTGAAGTACATCTTCACCCAACCGGATTTGAATCTCAGGCAAAGACGTTGGGTTGAGTTGATCACAGATTTCGACTTAGGAATAACTTACACCCCAGGGAAAGCCAACGTCATGGCCGATGCGCTAAGTCGTAAATCTTATTGTAACAACCTGATGTTACAACAAAGTCAACCGCTTCTCCATGAGGAATTTCGGAAGCTTAACCTTCACATTGTTCCTCAAGGATTTCTTTCCACCTTGGTGGCGAAACCTACTCTTACGGATCAAATTATCGCTGCCCAAAAGCGAGATAAGGGAATATCTAAAATCAAGGAGAACATTGCTAGCGGAGGTGCTAGTTGTTTCTCCACAAATGATCATGGTGTTGTGTACTTTGAGAACCGTTTAGTGGTTCCCAAGAACCAGCATCTACGGCAGTTGATCCTTAAGGAGGCTCATGAATCTCCTCTCACCATTCATCCCGGTAGTACCAAGATGTATCAGGACCTATGCCAGAGGTTCTGGTGGACTAGGATGAAGAGAGAAATTGCTCAGTATATTGCTAATTGTGACGTCTGCCATCATGTAAAAGCAGAGCATCAACGGCCTGCTGGCACCCTTCAACCCTTAGCTATTCCTGAATGGAAATGGGATAAAATTGGTATGGATTTCATTACCGGTTTTCCCAGAACCAAGAGAGGGAATAATGCTATCTTCGTCGTTGTCGATCGTCTTTCCAAAGTGGCCCATTTCTTACCTGTTCGTGAGAGTATAACCGCTAGCCAGTTGGCAAACTTATACGTCTCCCGAATCGTGTCTCTCCATGGTGTTCCTTTGGAAATTAACTTGGATCGAGGAAGTCTTTTCACCTCTCGATTTTGGGAAAGTTTCCAAAATGCTATGGGAACCCACCTTTCCTTTAGCACCGCTTTTCACCCTCAATCGAGTGGTCAAGTAGAACGCGTCAACCAGATCCTAGAAGACATGCTTCGAGCCTCTGTTATCTCATTCGGAATGGAGTGGGAGAAATGCCTTCCATTTGCCGAATTCGCTTACAACAACAGCTATCAATCTAGCTTGGGTAAAGCCCCTTTTGAAGTTCTCTATGGACGACGGTGTCGAACACCCCTTAACTGGTCAGAAACCGGGGAAAGACAATTCTTTGGCCCGGATATGATTCAGGAAGCAGAAGAGCAAGTTCGCATCGTTCGTGAAAAGTTGAAAACAGCCCAATCTCGTCAAAAGAGTCAATATGACCGAAAACATAAGGCTATGACTTTCGAGGTTGACGAGAAGGCTTACCTTCGGGTTACTCCTCTGAAGGGAACCCATCGTTTCGGTATCAAAGGCAAATTGGCTCCTCGTTACATTGGACCTTTTCGTATTCTCGCTAAATGAGGAGAAGTTGCCTACCAGTTGGAACTACCTCCACATCTCTCGAGAGTCCACGATGTCTTCCACGTTTCTCAACTCAGGCGTTGCTTCTCGGATCCTATCTGTGGAGTGGACCACGAAACGCTTGATCTCCAAGATAATCTCACGTATCGAGAGTACCCCATTCGTATCCTCGAACAGGCCGAGCGTACCACTCGACGTCATAATATCAAGTTTCTCAAAGTTCAATGGTCGCACCATTCTGAGGATGAAGCAACTTGGGAAAGGGAGGATCGTCTTCGACTCGAATATCCCGCCCTCTTTCCGGAGGAACCCAAATCTCGGGACGAGATTCTTTTGAGTGGGGGTGAGTTGTCACACCCTAGCTAGTCATGCATTAGAGTGTTGCATCATGTTTATTCTTTCATCAGAAACCTGAAATGGGGATGACAGAATCGCCAGCCCCCTCTGAAACCAACTAGGGTTTACTAAAAACTTTTTCAATGAACCTGAAATGCCCTTCTAAAATGCCCATCATTTTTGTCCTGGTTCAGAACCCCTGACAAAAGTGATGCACATTTTCCTAGGTCATCCTAGGGTCTTTGAATTAAATCATAGATATTTGAATTTGGGCATTTAAAATTATATAAAATATTCAGATGCCCAAATATCTCCAAACTAAAATGTTTCATGTTGGAAATAATCCAACTATGGACCAGGAGTAGTTTGGTGATTTTAGGAGTTGCCTAAGTATTTTTAATAAATCAACAAAGTTGCAGAAGTATTAAAAAAACAGAAAACAGGAAAAAATAGAAAAACTTACCTGGCGCCCAGCACCCGGCCCACCTGCCGGCCC